>NW_026112536.1:0-102781 GCF_024323335.1 Lathyrus oleraceus
CATAAACTCTTGTTTTAGTGTTTAACCATATATTTGATATTTTTTACAAAAGGTACGAAATAAGGATCAATGATTCTTTCAATGATGAATTGGTGTAGTAAGTAATTAGTATATGTATATGCGATTTTAATTCAAAGACATGTATTTGGAGTGTTTCAACCCATCCTATAATGTTGAAACCAAACTTAGCTCTTTTCCCATGTATCCATCTATTAGGTTTCATGTTTCTAACAAAAGTTGCTCTACGTTATTTTCACTAACTTGTTTTATTTTTCATAACTTTAACCCATCTTTGTCTACAAAAACTGTCATTTTCTTTATTTCTTTTTTTCATTGTAATTTTTATTAACAACATATTTTGATATCAATACATTATATTTACAAATAATTATATTTAAAAAAATTTTATATCATACATTATATTTACAAAATATTAGATTTAAAAAAACTCAAATATCAAAACATTAGATTTACAAAAAATTAGATTTAAAAAAATTTCAAATATCAATGCATTATGTATAAAAAATTAATTAAAAAAAATTCAATTCTAAATACTTAGATTTACGAAAAGTTAGATTTAAAAAACTTAAATATCAACATTACAATTTAATCAATAAAATTATTCATAATTTTTTGCATATTCTTTTGTTTTAGTGTTTACACATATATTTGATATTTTTTACAAAAAGGTACGAAATAAGGGTAAATGATCTTTCAATGATGAATTGGTGTACCTTTAGAAGGCTACTATGATAAAAAAAAATACAAAAGTAGCTAAGTAATTAGTATATGTATTGCGATTTTAATTCAAGACATGCATTTGGAGTGTTTCAACCCATCCTATAATGTTGAAAGCAATCTAGCTCTTTTCCCATGTATCCATCTCTTAGTTATAAAAAAAACTCAAATATCAATACATACAATTTAAATCAACAAAAATATTCATAATTTTTTTGCATATTCTCTTATTTTAGTGTTTAACGCATATTTGATATTTTTACAAATAGGTATGAATAAGGATAATTATTCTTTCAATGATGATTTGGTGTAGTAAACATAGTCCCTTTAGAAGGCTACTATGATAAAACAACTACCAAAAGTAGCTAAGTAATTAGTATATGTATGCCATTTAATTCAAACACATACTGCATTTGTAGTGTTTCAACCCATCCTATATGTTTAAAGCAAACTTAGCTCTTTTGATATTATCAATCTAACAGGTTTCATGTTTCTAACAAAAGTAGCTCCACGTTATTTCTCTATTCGGTTATTTTTCATAAGTATAACCCATTTTGTCTACAAAAACTGTCATTTTCTTTATTTCTTTTTTCATTGTAATTTTTATTAAACAACATTTTTGATATCAAACATTATATTTACAAATAATTAGATTTAAAAAAACTCAAAGATCATTACATTTTATTTACAAAAAATTAGATTTAAAAAAACTCATATATCAATAACATTATATTTATAAAAATTATATTAAAAAAAAATTCAATTCTCAATACATTATATTTACGAAAGATTAGATTAAAAAACTCAAATACCATACATTACAATTTAAATCAATAAAATTTTTCAATTTTTTTGCATATTCTCTTGTATTAGTGTTTAACACATATATTTGATATTTTTTACAAAAAGGTACGAAATAAGGATAATGATTCTTTCAATGATGAATTGGTGTAGTAAGTAATTAGTATATGTATATGCGATTTTAATTCAAGACATGTATTTGGAGTGTTTCAACCCATCCTATAATGTTGAAAGCAATCTTAGCTCTTTTCCCATGTATCCATCTCTTAGTTATAAAAAAACTCAAATATCAATACTTACAATTTAAATCAATAAAATTATTCATAATTTTTTGCATATTCTCTTGTTTTAGTGTTTAACGCATATATTTGATTTTCTTACAAATAGGTATGAAATAAGGATAAATTATTCTTTCAATGATGATTTGGTGTAGTAAACATAGTCACCTTTAGAAGGCTACTATGATAAACAAACTACCAAAAGTAGCTAAGTAATTAGTATATGTATATGCCATTTTAATTCAAAGACATGCATTTGTAGTGTTTCAACCCATCCTATAATGTTTAAAGCAAACTTAGCTCTTTTGATATGTATCAATCTAACAGGTTTCATGTTTCTAACAAAAGTAGCTCCACGTTAATTTCTCTATTCGGTTTATTTTTCATAAGTATAACCCATTTTTGTCTACAAAACTGTCATTTCTTTATTTCTTTTTTCATTTTAATTTTATTAAACAACATATTTTGATATCAATACATTATATTTACAAATAATTAGATTTAAAAAACTCAAATATCAATACATTTTATTTACAAAAAATTAGATTTAAAAAAACTCATATATCAATACATTATATTTATAAAAATTTATATTAAAAAATCATTCTCAATACATTATATTTACGAAAGATTAGATTTAAAAAACTCAAATACCAATACATACAATTTAAATCAATAAAATTTTTTTCAATTTTTTTTCATATCTCTTGTATTAGTGTTTAACACATATTTGATATTTTACAAAAAGGTACGAAATAAGGATAAATGATTCTTTCAATGATGAATTGGTGTAGTAAGTAATTAGTATATGTATATGCGATTTTAATTCAAAGACATGTATTTGAGTGTTTCACCCATCCTATAATGTTGAAACCAACTTAGCTCTTTTCCCATGTATCCATCTATTAGGTTTCATGTTTCTAACAAAAGTTGCTCTACGTTATTTTCACTAACTTGTTTTATTTTTCATAACTTTAACCCATTTTTGTCTACAAAAACTGTCATTTCTTTATTTCCTTTTTTCATTGTAATGTTATTATTAACAACATATTTTGATATCAATACATTATATTTACAAATAATTATTTTAAAAAATTCTAATATCAATACATTATATTTACAAATATTAGATTTAAAAAAACTCAAATATCAAAACATTAGATTTACAAAATTAGATATTTAAAAAAAATTCAAATATCAATGCATTATATTACGAAAAGTTTAGATTTAAAAAACTTAAATATCAATACATTACAATTTAAATCAATAAAATTATTCATAATTTTTTTGCATATTCTTTGTTTTAGTGTTTTAACACATATATTTGATATTTTTTACAAAAAGGTACGAAAAAGGGTAAATGATTCTTTCAATGATGAATTGGTGTACCTTTAGAAGGCTACTATGATAAAAAAATACATAAAGTAGCTAAGTTAGTATATGTATTTGCGATTTTAATTCAAAGACATGCATTCGGAGTGTTTCAACCCATCCTATAATGTTGAAAGCAATCTTAGCTCTTTTCCCATGTATCCATCTCTTAGTTATAAAAAAACTCAAATATCAATACATTACAATTTAAATCATAAAATATTCATAATTTTTTTGCATATTCTCTTATTTTAGTGTTTAACGCATATATTTGATATTTTTTACAAATAGGTATGAAATAAGGATAAATTATTCTTTCAATGATGATTTGGTGTAGTAAACATAGTCACCTTTAGAAGGCTACTATGATAAAACAAACTACCAAAAGTAGCTAAGTAATTAGTATATGTATATGCCATTTTAATTCAAAGACATGCATTTGTAGTGTTTCAACCCATCCTATAATGTTTAAAGCAAACTTAGCTCTTTTGATATGTATCAATCTAACAGGTTTCATGTTTCTAACAAAAGTAGCTCCACGTTAATTTCTCTATTCGGTTTATTTTTCGTAAGTATAACCCATTTTTGTCTACAAAAACTGTCATTTTCTTTATTTCTTTTTTCATTTTAATTTTTATTAAACAACATATTTTGATATCAATACATTATATTTACAAATAATTAGATTTAAAAAAACTCAAAGATCATTACATTTTATTTACAAAAAATTAGATTTAAAAAAACTCATATATCAAAACATTATATTTATAAAAAATTATATTAAAAAAATTCAATTCTCAATACATTATATTTACGAAAGATTAGATTTAAAAAACTCAAATACCAATACATTACAATTTAAATCAATAAAATTTTTCAATTTTTTTCATATTCTCTTGTATTAGTGTTTAACACATATATTGATATTTTTTACAAAAAGGTACGAAATAAGGATAAATGATTCTTTCAATGATGAATTGGTGTAGTAAGTAATTAGTATATGTATATGCGATTTTAATTCAAAGACATGTATTTGGAGTGTTTCAACCCATCCTATAATGTTGAAACCAAACTTAGCTCTTTTCCCATGTATCCATCTATTAGGTTTCATGTTTCTAACAAAAGTTGCTCTACGTTATTTTCACTAACTTGTTTTATTTTTCATAACTTTAACCCATCTTTGTCTACAAAAACTGTCATTTTCTTTATTTCTTTTTTTCATTGTAATTTTTATTAAACAACATATTTTGATATCAATACATTATATTTACAAATAATTATATTTAAAAAAATTCTAATATCAATACATTATATTTACAAAATATTAGATTTAAAAAAACTCAAATATCAAAACATTAGATTTACAAAAATTAGATTTAAAAAAAATTCAAATATCAATGCATTATATTACGAAAAGTTAGATTTAAAAAACTTAAATATCAATACATTACAATTTAAATCAATAAAATTATTCATAATTTTTTTGCATATTCTTTTGTTTTAGTGTTTAACACATATATTTGATATTTTTTACAAAAAGGTACGAAATAAGGGTAAATGATTCTTTCAATGATGAATTGGTGTACCTTTAGAAGGCTACTATGATAAAAAAAATACATAAAGTAGCTAAGTAATTAGTATATGTATTTGCGATTTTAATTCAAAGACATGCATTTGGAGTGTTTCAACCCATCCTATAATGTTGAAAGCAATCTTAGCTCTTTTCCCATGTATCCATCTCTTAGTTATAAAAAAAAAAAACTCAAATATCAATACATTACAATTTAAATCAACAAAATATTCATAATTTTTTTGCATATTCTCTTATTTTAGTGTTTAACGCATATATTTGATATTTTTTACAAATAGGTATGAAATAAGGATAAATTATTCTTTCAATGATGATTTGGTGTAGTAAACATAGTCACCTTTAGAAGGCTACTATGATAAAACAAACTACCAAAAGTAGCTAAGTAATTAGTATATGTATATGCCATTTTAATTCAAAGACATGCATTTGTAGTGTTTCAACCCATCCTATAATGTTTAAAGCAAACTTAGCTCTTTTGATATGTATCAATCTAACAGGTTTCATGTTTCTAACAAAAGTAGCTCCACGTTAATTTCTCTATTCGGTTTATTTTTCATAAGTATAACCCATTTTTGTCTACAAAAACTGTCATTTTCTTTATTTCTTTTTTCATTGTAATTTTTATTAAACAACATATTTTGATATCAATACATTATATTTACAAATAATTAGATTTAAAAAAACTCAAATATCAATACATTATATTTACAAAAAATTAGATTTAAAAAAACTCATATATCAATACATTATATTTATAAAAAATTATATTAAAAAAAATTCAATTATCAATACATTATATTTACGAAAGATTAGATTTAAAAACTCAAATACCAATACATTACAATTTAAATCAATAAAATTATTCATATTTTTTTGCATAAACTCTTGTTTTAGTGTTTAACACATATATTTGATATTTTTTACGAAAAGGTACGAAATAAGGATAAATGATTCTTTCAATGATGAATTGGTGTAGTAAGTAATTAGTATATGTATATGCGATTTTAATTCAAAGACATGTATTTGGAGTGTTTCAACCCATCCTATAATGTTGAAACCAAACTTAGCTCTTTTCCCATGTATCCATCTATTAGGTTTCATGTTTCTAACAAAAGTTGCTCTACGTTATTTTCACTAACTTGTTTTATTTTTCATAACTTTAACCCATCTTTGTCTACAAAAACTGTCATTTTCTTTATTTCTTTTTTTCATTGTAATTTTTATTAAACAACATATTTTGATATCAATACATTATATTTACAAATAATTATATTTAAAAAATTCTAATATCAATACATTATATTTACAAAATATTAGATTTAAAAAACTCAAATATCAAAACATTAGATTTACAAAATATTAGATTTAAAAAAAATTCAAATATCAATGCATTATATTTACGAAAAGTTAGATTTAAAAAACTTAAATATCAATACATTACAATTTAAATCAATAAAATTATTCATAATTTTTTTGCATATTCTTTTGTTTTAGTGTTTAACACATATATTTGATATTTTTTACAAAAAGGTACGAAATAAGGGTAAATGATTCTTTCAATGATGAATTGGTGTACCTTTAGAAGGCTACTATGATAAAAAAAATACAAAAGTAGCTAAGTAATTAGTATATGTATTTGCGATTTTAATTCAAAGACATGCATTTGGAGTGTTTCAACCCATCCTATAATGTTGAAAGCAATCTTAGCTCTTTTCCCATGTATCCATCTCTTAGTTATAAAAAAACTCAAATATCAATACATTACAATTTAAATCAACAAAATTATTCATAATTTTTTTGCATATTCTCTTATTTTAGTGTTTAACGCATATATTTGATATTTTTTACAAATAGGTATGAAATAAGGATAAATTATTCTTTCAATGATGATTTGGTGTAGTAAACATAGTCACCTTTAGAAGGCTACTATGATAAAACAAACTACCAAAAGTAGCTAAGTAATTAGTATATGTATATGCCATTTTAATTCAAAGACATGCATTTGTAGTGTTTCAACCCATCCTATAATGTTTAAAGCAAACTTAGCTCTTTTGATATGTATCAATCTAACAGGTTTCATGTTTCTAACAAAAGTAGCTCCACGTTAATTTCTCTATTCGGTTTATTTTTCGTAAGTATAACCCATTTTTGTCTACAAAAACTGTCATTTTCTTTATTTCTTTTTTCATTTTAATTTTTATTAAACAACATATTTTGATATCAATACATTATATTTACAAATAATTAGATTTAAAAAAACTCAAAGATCATTACATTTTATTTACAAAAAATTAGATTTAAAAAAACTCATATATCAAAACATTATATTTATAAAAAATTATATTAAAAAAAATTCAATTCTCAATACATTATATTTACGAAAGATTAGATTTAAAAAACTCAAATACCAATACATTACAATTTAAATCAATAAAATTTTTCAATTTTTTTTCATATTCTCTTGTATTAGTGTTTAACACATATATTTGATATTTTTTACAAAAAGGTACGAAATAAGGATAAATGATTCTTTCAATGATGAATTGGTGTAGTAAGTAATTAGTATATGTATATGCGATTTTAATTCAAAGACATGTATTTGGAGTGTTTCAACCCATCCTATAATGTTGAAACCAAACTTAGCTCTTTTCCCATGTATCCATCTATTAGGTTTCATGTTTCTAACAAAAGTTGCTCTACGTTATTTTCACTAACTTGTTTTATTTTTCATAACTTGCACCCATTTTTGTCTACAAAAACTGTCATTTTCTTTATTTCCTTTTTTCATTGTAATGTTTATTAAACAACATATTTTGATATCAATACATTATATTTACAAATAATTATATTTAAAAAAATTCTAATATCAATACATTATATTTACAAAATATTAGATTTAAAAAAACTCAAATATCAAAACATTAGATTTACAAAATATTAGATTTAAAAAAATTCAAATATCAATGCATTATATTTACGAAAAGTTAGATTTAAAAAACTTAAATATCAATACATTACAATTTAAATCAATAAAATTATTCATAATTTTTTTGCATATTCTTTTGTTTTAGTGTTTAACACATATATTTGATATTTTTTACAAAAAGGTACGAAATAAGGGTAAATGATTCTTTCAATGATGAATTGGTGTACCTTTAGAAGGCTACTATGATAAAAAAAATACATAAAGTAGCTAAGTAATTAGTATATGTATTTGCGATTTTAATTCAAAGACATGCATTTGGAGTGTTTCAACCCATCCTATAATGTTGAAAGCAATCTTAGCTCTTTTCCCATGTATCCATCTCTTAGTTATAAAAAAACTCAAATATCAATACATTACAATTTAAATCAATAAAATTATTCATAATTTTTTTGCATATTCTCTTGTTTTAGTGTTTAACGCATATATTTGATATTTCTTACAAATAGGTATGAAATAAGGATAAATTATTCTTTCAATGATGATTTGGTGTAGTAAACATAGTCACCTTTAGAAGGCTACTATGATAAAACAAACTACCAAAAGTAGCTAAGTAATTAGTATATGTATATGCCATTTTAATTCAAAGACATGCATTTGTAGTGTTTCAACCCATCCTATAATGTTTAAAGCAAACTTAGCTCTTTTGATATGTATCAATCTAACAGGTTTCATGTTTCTAACAAAAGTAGCTCCACGTTAATTTCTCTATTCGGTTTATTTTTCATAAGTATAACCCATTTTTGTCTACAAAAACTGTCATTTTCTTTATTTCTTTTGTCATTGTAATTTTTATTAAACAACATATTTTGATATCAATACATTATATTTACAAATAATTAGATTTAAAAAAACTCAAATATCAATACATTATATTTACAAAAAATTAGATTTAAAAAAACTCATATATCAATACATTATATTTATATAAAATTAGATTAAAAAAATTGAATTATCAATACAATATATTTACGAAAGATTAGATTTAAACAACTCAAATACCAATACATTACAATTTAAATCAATAAAATTATTCATAATTTTTTTGCATAAACTCTTGTTTTAGTGTTTAACACATATATTTGATATTTTTTACGAAAAGGTACGAAATAAGGATAAATGATTCTTTCAATGATGAATTGGTGTAGTAAGTAATTAGTATATGTATATGCGATTTTAATTCAAAGACATGTATTTGGAGTGTTTCAACCCATCCTATAATGTTGAAACCAAACTTAGCTCTTTTCCCATGTATCCATCTATTAGGTTTCATGTTTCTAACAAAAGTTGCTCTACGTTATTTTCACTAACTTGTTTTATTTTTCATAACTTTAACCCATCTTTGTCTACAAAAACTGTCATTTTCTTTATTTCTTTTTTTTCATTGTAATTTTTATTAAACAACATATTTTGATATCAATACATTATATTTACAAATAATTATATTTAAAAAAATTTAATATCAATACATTATATTTACAAAATATTAGATTTAAAAAAACTCAAATATCAAAACATTAGATTTACAAAAAATTAGATATAAAAAAAATTCAAATATCAATGCATTATATTTACGAAAAGTTAGATTTAAAAAACTTAAATATCAATACATTACAATTTAAATCAATAAAATTATTCATAATTTTTTTGCATATTCTTTTGTTTTAGTGTTTAGCACATATATTTGATATTTTTTACAAAAAGGTACGAAATAAGGGTAAATGATTCTTTCAATGATGAATTGGTGTACCTTTTGAAGGCTACTATGATAAAAAAAATACAAAAAGTAGCTATGTAATTAGTATATGTATTTGCGATTTTAATTCAAAGACATGCATTCGGAGTGTTTCAACCCATCCTATAATGTTGAAAGCAATCTTAGCTCTTTTCCCATGTATCCATCTCTTAGTTATAAAAAAAACTCAAATATCAATACATTACAATTTAAATCAACAAAAATATTCATAATTTTTTTGCATATTCTCTTATTTTAGTGTTTAACGCATATATTTGATATTTTTTACAAATAGGTATGAAATAAGGATAAATTATTCTTTCAATGATGATTTGGTGTAGTAAACATAGTCACCTTTAGAAGGCTACTATGATAAAACAAACTACCAAAAGTAGCTAAGTAATTAGTATATGTATATGCCATTTTAATTCAAAGACATGCATTTGTAGTGTTTCAACCCATCCTATAATGTTTAAAGCAATCTTAGCTCTTTTGATATGTATCAATCTAACAGGTTTCATGTTTCTAACAAAAGTAGCTCCACGTTAATTTCTCTATTCGGTTTATTTTTCGTAAGTATAACCCATTTTTGTCTACAAAAACTGTCATTTTCTTTATTTCTTTTTTCATTTTAATTTTTATTAAACAACATATTTTGATATCAATACATTATATTTACAAATAATTAGATTTAAAAAAACTCAAAGATCATTACATTTTATTTACAAAAAATTAGATTTAAAAAAACTCATATATCAAAACATTATATTTATAAAAAATTATATTAAAAAAAATTCAATTCTCAATACATTATATTTACGAAAGATTAGATTTAAAAAACTCAAATACCAATACATTACAATTTAAATCAATAAAATTTTTCAATTTTTTTTCATATTCTCTTGTATTAGTGTTTAACACATATATTTGATATTTTTTACAAAAAGGTACGAAATAAGGATAAATGATTCTTTCAATGATGAATTGGTGTAGTAAGTAATTAGTATATGTATATGCGATTTTAATTCAAAGACATGTATTTGGAGTGTTTCAACCCATCCTATAATGTTGAAACCAAACTTAGCTCTTTTCCCATGTATCCATCTATTAGGTTTCATGTTTCTAACAAAAGTTGCTCTACGTTATTTTCACTAACTTGTTTTATTTTTCATAACTTGCACCCATTTTTGTCTACAAAAACTGTCATTTTCTTTATTTCTTTTTTTCATTGTAATGTTTATTAAACAACATATTTTGATATCAATACATTATATTTACAAATAATTATATTTAAAAAAATTCTAATATCAATACATTATATTTACAAAATATTAGATTTAAAAAAACTCAAATATCAAAACATTAGATTTACAAAATATTAGATTTAAAAAAAATTCAAATATCAATGCATTATATTTACGAAAAGTTAGATTTAAAAAACTTAAATATCAATACATTACAATTTAAATCAATAAAATTATTCATAATTTTTTTGCATATTCTTTTGTTTTAGTGTTTAACACATATATTTGATATTTTTTACAAAAAGGTACGAAATAAGGGTAAATGATTCTTTCAATGATGAATTGGTGTACCTTTAGAAGGCTACTATGATAAAAAAAATACATAAAGTAGCTAAGTAATTAGTATATGTATTTGCGATTTTAATTCAAAGACATGCATTTGGAGTGTTTCAACCCATCCTATAATGTTGAAAGCAATCTTAGCTCTTTTCCCATGTATCCATCTCTTAGTTATAAAAAAACTCAAATATCAATACATTACAATTTAAATCAATAAAATTATTCATAATTTTTTTGCATATTCTCTTGTTTTAGTGTTTAACGCATATATTTGATATTTTTTACAAATAGGTATGAAATAAGGATAAATTATTCTTTCAATGATGATTTGGTGTAGTAAACATAGTCACCTTTAGAAGGCTACTATGATAAAACAAACTACCAAAAGTAGCTAAGTAATTAGTATATGTATATGCCATTTTAATTCAAAGACATGCATTTGTAGTGTTTCAACCCATCCTATAATGTTTAAAGCAAACTTAGCTCTTTTGATATGTATCAATCTAACAGGTTTCATGTTTCTAACAAAAGTAGCTCCACGTTAATTTCTCTATTCGGTTTATTTTTCATAAGTATAACCCATTTTTGTCTACAAAAACTGTCATTTTCTTTATTTCTTTTTCATTGTAATTTTTATTAAACAACATATTTTGATATCAATACATTATATTTACAAATAATTAGATTTAAAAAAACTCAAATATCAATACATTTTATTTACAAAAAATTAGATTTAAAAAAACTCATATATCAATACATTATATGTATAAAAAATTATATTAAAAAAAACTTCAATTCTCAATACATTATATTTACGAAAGATTAGATTTAAAAAACTCAAATACCAATACATTACAATTTAAATCAATAAAATTTTTCAATTTTTTTTCATATTCTCTTGTTTTAGTGTTTAACACATATATTTGATATTTTTTACGAAAAGGTACGAAATAAGGATAAATGATTCTTTCAATGATGAATTGGTGTAGTAAGTAATTAGTATATGTATATGCGATTTTAATTCAAAGACATGTATTTGGAGTGTTTCAACCCATCCTATAATGTTGAAACCAAACTTAGCTCTTTTCCCATGTATCCATCTATTAGGTTTCATGTTTCTAACAAAAGTTGCTCTACGTTATTTTCACTAACTTGTTTTATTTTTCATAACTTGCACCCATTTTGTCTACAAAAACTGTCATTTTCTTTATTTCCTTTTTTCATTGTAATGTTTATTAAACAACATATTTTGATATCAATACATTATATTTACAAATAATTATATTTAAAAAAATTCTAATATCAATACATTATATTTACAAAATATTAGATTTAAAAAAACTCAAATATCAAAACATTAGATTTACAAAAATTAGATTTAAAAAAAATTCAAATATCAATGCATTATATTTACGAAAAGTTAGATTTAAAAAACTTAAATATCAATACATTACAATTTAAATCAATAAAATTATTCATAATTTTTTTGCATATTCTTTTGTTTTAGTGTTTAACACATATATTTGATATTTTTTACAAAAAGGTACGAAATAAGGGTAAATGATTCTTTCAATGATGAATTGGTGTACCTTTAGAAGGCTACTATGATAAAAAAAATACAAAAAGTAGCTAAGTAATTAGTATATGTATTTGCGATTTTAATTCAAAGACATGCATTTGGAGTGTTTCAACCCATCCTATAATGTTGAAAGCAATCTTAGCTCTTTTCCCATGTATCCATCTCTTAGTTATAAAAAAACTCAAATATCAATACATTACAATTTAAATCAACAAAATTATTCATAATTTTTTTGCATATTCTCTTATTTTAGTGTTTAACGCATATATTTGATATTTTTTACAAATAGGTATGAAATAAGGATAAATTATTCTTTCAATGATGATTTGGTGTAGTAAACATAGTCACCTTTAGAAGGCTACTATGATAAAACAAACTACCAAAAGTAGCTAAGTAATTAGTATATGTATATGCCATTTTAATTCAAAGACATGCATTTGTAGTGTTTCAACCCATCCTATAATGTTTAAAGCAAACTTAGCTCTTTTGATATGTATCAATCTAACAGGTTTCATGTTTCTAACAAAAGTAGCTCCACGTTAATTTCTCTATTCGGTTTATTTTTCATAAGTATAACCCATTTTTGTCTACAAAAACTGTCATTTTCTTTATTTCTTTTTCATTGTAATTTTTATTAAACAACATATTTTGATATCAATACATTATATTTACAAATAATTAGATTTAAAAAAACTCAAATATCAATACATTATATTTACAAAAAATTAGATTTAAAAAAACTCATATATCAATACATTATATTTATAAAAAATTATATTAAAAAAAATTCAATTATCAATACATTATATTTACGAAAGATTAGATTTAAAAAACTCAAATACCAATACATTACAATTTAAATCAATAAAATTTCATAATTTTTTTGCATAAACTCTTGTTTTAGTGTTTAACACATATATTTGATATTTTTTACGAAAAGGTACGAAATAAGGATAAATGATTCTTTCAATGATGAATTGGTGTAGTAAGTAATTAGTATATGTATATGCGATTTTAATTCAAAGACATGTATTTGGAGTGTTTCAACCCATCCTATAATGTTGAAACCAAACTTAGCTCTTTTCCCATGTATCCATCTATTAGGTTTCATGTTTCTAACAAAAGTTGCTCTACGTTATTTTCACTAACTTGTTTTATTTTTCATAACTTTAACCCATCTTTGTCTACAAAAACTGTCATTTTCTTTATTTCTTTTTTTTCATTGTAATTTTTATTAAACAACATATTTTGATATCAATACATTATATTTACAAATAATTATATTTAAAAAAATTTAATATCAATACATTATATTTACAAAATATTAGATTTAAAAAAACTCAAATATCAAAACATTAGATTTACAAAAATTAGATATAAAAAAAATTCAAATATCAATGCATTATATTTACAAAAAGTTAGATTTAAAAAACTTAAATATCAATACATTACAATTTAAATCAATAAAATTATTCATAATTTTTTTGCATATTCTTTTGTTTTAGTGTTTAACACATATATTTGATATTTTTTACAAAAAGGTACGAAATAAGGGTAAATGATTCTTTCAATGATGAATTGGTGTACGTTTAGAAGGCTACTATGATAAAAAAAAATACAAAAAGTAGCTAAGTAATTAGTATATGTATTTGCGATTTTAATTCAAAGACATGCATTCGGAGTGTTTCAACCCATCCTATAATGTTGAAAGCAATCTTAGCTCTTTTCCCATGTATCCATCTCTTAGTTATAAAAAAAAACTCAAATATCAATACATTACAATTTAAATCAACAAAAATATTCATAATTTTTTTGCATATTCTCTTATTTTAGTGTTTAACGCATATATTTGATATTTTTTACAAATAGGTATGAAATAAGGATAAATTATTCTTTCAATGATGATTTGGTGTAGTAAACATAGTCACCTTTAGAAGGCTACTATGATAAAACAAACTACCAAAAGTAGCTAAGTAATTAGTATATGTATATGCCATTTTAATTCAAAGACATGCATTTGTAGTGTTTCAACCCATCCTATAATGTTTAAAGCAAACTTAGCTCTTTTGATATGTATCAATCTAACAGGTTTCATGTTTCTAACAAAAGTAGCTCCACGTTAATTTCTCTATTCGGTTTATTTTTCATAAGTATAACCCATTTTTGTCTACAAAAACTGTCATTTTCTTTATTTCTTTTTTCATTGTAATTTTTATTAAACAACATATTTTGATATCAATACATTATATTTACAAATAATTAGATTTAAAAAAACTCAAATATCAATACATTTTATTTACAAAAAATTAGATTTAAAAAAACTCATATATCAAAACATTATATTTATAAAAAATTATATTAAAAAAAATTCAATTCTCAATACATTATATTTACGAAAGATTAGATTTAAAAAACTCAAATACCAATACATTACAATTTAAATCAATAAAATTTTTCAATTTTTTTTCATATTCTCTTGTATTAGTGTTTAACACATATATTTGATATTTTTTACAAAAAGGTACGAAATAAGGATAAATGATTCTTTCAATGATGAATTGGTGTAGTAAGTAATTAGTATATGTATATGCGATTTTAATTCAAAGACATGTATTTGGAGTGTTTCAACCCATCCTATAATGTTGAAACCAAACTTAGCTCTTTTCCCATGTATCCATCTATTAGGTTTCATGTTTCTAACAAAAGTTGCTCTACGTTATTTTCACTAACTTGTTTTATTTTTCATAACTTTAACCCATCTTTGTCTACAAAAACTGTCATTTTCTTTATTTCTTTTTTTCATTGTAATGTTTATTAAACAACATATTTTGATATCAATACATTATATTTACAAATAATTATATTTAAAAAAATTCTAATATCAATACATTATATTTACAAAATATTAGATTTAAAAAAACTCAAATATCAAAACATTAGATTTAAAAAAAATTCAAATTCAATGCATTATATTATATTTACGAAAAGTTAGATTTAAAAAACTTAAATATCAATACATTACAATTTAAATCAATAAAATTATTCATAATTTTTTTGCATATTCTTTTGTTTTAGTGTTTAACACATATATTTGATATTTTTTACAAAAAGGTACGAAATAAGGGTAAATGATTCTTTCAATGATGAATTGGTGTACCTTTAGAAGGCTACTATGATAAAAAAAATACATAAAGTAGCTAAGTAATTAGTATATGTATTTGCGATTTTAATTCAAAGACATGCATTTGGAGTGTTTCAACCCATCCTATAATGTTGAAAGCAATCTTAGCTCTTTTCCCATGTATCCATCTCTTAGTTATAAAAAAACTCAAATATCAATACATTACAATTTAAATCAATAAAATTATTCATAATTTTTTTGCATATTCTCTTGTTTTAGTGTTTAACGCATATATTTGATATTTTTTACAAATAGGTATGAAATAAGGATAAATTATTCTTTCAATGATGATTTGGTGTAGTAAACATAGTCACCTTTAGAAGGCTACTATGATAAAACAAACTACCAAAAGTAGCTAAGTAATTAGTATATGTATATGCCATTTTAATTCAAAGACATGCATTTGTAGTGTTTCAACCCATCCTATAATGTTTAAAGCAAACTTAGCTCTTTTGATATGTATCAATCTAACAGGTTTCATGTTTCTAACAAAAGTAGCTCCACGTTAATTTCTCTATTCGGTTTATTTTTCGTAAGTATAACCCATTTTTGTCTACAAAAACTGTCATTTTCTTTATTTCTTTTTTCATTTTAATTTTTATTAAACAACATATTTTGATATCAATACATTATATTTACAAATAATTAGATTTAAAAAAACTCAAATATCATACATTTTATTTACAAAAAATTAGATTTAAAAAAACTCATATATCAAAACATTATATTTATAAAAAATTATATTAAAAAAAATTCAATTCTCAATACATTATATTTACGAAAGATTAGATTTAAAAAACTCAAATACCAATACATTACAATTTAAATCAATAAAATTTTCAATTTTTTTTCATATTCTCTTGTATTAGTGTTTAACACATATATTTGATATTTTTTACAAAAGGTACGAAATAAGGATAAATGATTCTTTCAATGATGAATTGGTGTAGTAAGTAATTAGTATATGTATATGCGATTTTAATTCAAAGACATGTATTTGGAGTGTTTCAACCCATCCTATAATGTTGAAACCAAACTTAGCTCTTTTCCCATGTATCCATCTATTAGGTTTCATGTTTCTAACAAAAGTTGCTCTACGTTATTTTCACTAACTTGTTTTATTTTTCATAACTTTAACCCATTTTTGTCTACAAAAACTGTCATTTTCTTTATTTCTTTTTTTCATTGTAATGTTTATTAAACAACATATTTTGATATCAATACATTATATTTACAAATAATTATATTTAAAAAATTCTAATATCAATACATTATATTTACAAAATATTAGATTTAAAAAAACTCAAATATCAAAACATTAGATTTAAAAAAAATTCAAATATCAATGCATTATATTTACGAAAAGTTAGATTTAAAAAACTTAAATATCAATACATTACAATTTAAATCAATAAAATTATTCATAATTTTTTTGCATATTCTTTTGTTTTAGTGTTTAACACATATATTTGATATTTTTTACAAAAAGGTACGAAATAAGGGTAAATGATTCTTTCAATGATGAATTGGTGTACCTTTAGAAGGCTACTATGATAAAAAAAATACATAAAGTAGCTAAGTAATTAGTATATGTATTTGCGATTTTAATTCAAAGACATGCATTTGGAGTGTTTCAACCCATCCTATAATGTTGAAAGCAATCTTAGCTCTTTTCCCATGTATCCATCTCTTAGTTATAAAAAAACTCAAATATCAATACATTACAATTTAAATCAACAAAATTATTCATAATTTTTTTGCATATTCTCTTATTTTAGTGTTTAACGCATATATTTGATATTTTTTACAAATAGGTATGAAATAAGGATAAATTATTCTTTCAATGATGATTTGGTGTAGTAAACATAGTCACCTTTAGAAGGCTACTATGATAAAACAAACTACCAAAAGTAGCTAAGTAATTAGTATATGTATATGCCATTTTAATTCAAAGACATGCATTTGTAGTGTTTCAACCCATCCTATAATGTTTAAAGCAAACTTAGCTCTTTTGATATGTATCAATCTAACAGGTTTCATGTTTCTAACAAAAGTAGCTCCACGTTAATTTCTCTATTCGGTTTATTTTTCATAAGTATAACCCATTTTTGTCTACAAAAACTGTCATTTTCTTTATTTCTTTTTTCATTGTAATTTTTATTAAACAACATATTTTGATATCAATACATTATATTTACAAATAATTAGATTTAAAAAAACTCAAATATCAATACATTATATTTACAAAAAATTAGATTTAAAAAAACTCATATATCAATACATTATATTTATAAAAAATTATATTAAAAAAAATTCAATATCAATACATTATATTTACGAAAGATTAGATTTAAAAAACTCAAATACCAATACATTACAATTTAAATCAATAAAATTATTCATAATTTTTTTGCATAAACTCTTGTTTTAGTGTTTAACACATATATTTGATATTTTTTACGAAAAGGTACGAAATAAGGATAAATGATTCTTTCAATGATGAATTGGTGTAGTAAGTAATTAGTATATGTATATGCGATTTTAATTCAAAGACATGTATTTGGAGTGTTTCAACCCATCCTATAATGTTGAAACCAAACTTAGCTCTTTTCCCATGTATCCATCTATTAGGTTTCATGTTTCTAACAAAAGTTGCTCTACGTTATTTTCACTAACTTGTTTTATTTTTCATAACTTTAACCCATCTTTGTCTACAAAAACTGTCATTTTCTTTATTTCTTTTTTTTCATTGTAATTTTTATTAAACAACATATTTTGATATCAATACATTATATTTACAAATAATTATATTTAAAAAAATTTAATATCAATACATTATATTTACAAAATATTAGATTTAAAAAAACTCAAATATCAAAACATTAGATTTACAAAAATTAGATATAAAAAAAATTCAAATATCAATGCATTATATTTACGAAAAGTTAGATTTAAAAAACTTAAATATCAATACATTACAATTTAAATCAATAAAATTATTCATAATTTTTTTGCATATTCTTTTGTTTTAGTGTTTAACACATATATTTGATATTTTTTACAAAAAGGTACGAAATAAGGGTAAATGATTCTTTCAATGATGAATTGGTGTACCTTTTGAAGGCTACTATGATAAAAAAAAATACAAAAGTAGCTAAGTAATTAGTATATGTATTTGCGATTTTAATTCAAAGACATGCATTCGGAGTGTTTCAACCCATCCTATAATGTTGAAAGCAATCTTAGCTCTTTTCCCATGTATCCATCTCTTAGTTATAAAAAAACTCAAATATCAATACATTACAATTTAAATCAACAAAAATATTCATAATTTTTTTGCATATTCTCTTATTTTAGTGTTTAACGCATATATTTGATATTTTTTACAAATAGGTATGAAATAAGGATAAATTATTCTTTCAATGATGATTTGGTGTAGTAAACATAGTCACCTTTAGAAGGCTACTATGATAAAACAAACTACCAAAAGTAGCTAAGTAATTAGTATATGTATATGCCATTTTAATTCAAAGACATGCATTTGTAGTGTTTCAACCCATCCTATAATGTTTAAAGCAAACTTAGCTCTTTTGATATGTATCAATCTAACAGGTTTCATGTTTCTAACAAAAGTAGCTCCACGTTAATTTCTCTATTCGGTTTATTTTTCATAAGTATAACCCATTTTTGTCTACAAAAACTGTCATTTTCTTTATTTCTTTTTTCATTGTAATTTTTATTAAACAACATATTTTGATATCAATACATTATATTTACAAATAATTAGATTTAAAAAAACTCAAATATCAATACATTTTATTTACAAAAAATTAGATTTAAAAAAACTCATATATCAATACATTATATTTATAAAAAATTATATTAAAAAAAATTCAATTATCAATACATTATATTTACGAAAGATTAGATTTAAAAAACTCAAATACCAATACATTACAATTTAAATCAATAAAATTTTTCAATTTTTTTGCATAAACTCTTGTTTTAGTGTTTAACACATATATTTGATATTTTTTACAAAAAGGTACGAAATAAGGATAAATGATTCTTTCAATGATGAATTGGTGTAGTAAGTAATTAGTATATGTATATGCGATTTTAATTCAAAGACATGTATTTGGAGTGTTTCAACCCATCCTATAATGTTGAAACCAAACTTAGCTCTTTTCCCATGTATCCATCTATTAGGTTTCATGTTTCTAACAAAAGTTGCTCTACGTTATTTTCACTAACTTGTTTTATTTTTCATAACTTTAACCCATCTTTGTCTACAAAAACTGTCATTTTCTTTATTTCCTTTTTTCATTGTAATTTTTATTAAACAACATATTTTGATATCAATACATTATATTTACAAATAATTATATTTAAAAAAATTCTAATATCAATACATTATATTTACAAAATATTAGATTTAAAAAAACTCAAATATCAAAACATTAGATTTACAAAAATTAGATTTAAAAAAAATTCAAATATCAATGCATTATATTTACGAAAAGTTAGATTTAAAAAACTTAAATATCAATACATTACAATTTAAATCAATAAAATTATTCATAATTTTTTTGCATATTCTTTTGTTTTAGTGTTTAACACATATATTTGATATTTTTTACAAAAAGGTACGAAATAAGGGTAAATGATTCTTTCAATGATGAATTGGTGTACCTTTAGAAGGCTACTATGATAAAAAAAATACAAAAAGTAGCTAAGTAATTAGTATATGTATTTGCGATTTTAATTCAAAGACATGCATTTGGAGTGTTTCAACCCATCCTATAATGTTGAAAGCAATCTTAGCTCTTTTCCCATGTATCCATCTCTTAGTTATAAAAAAACTCAAATATCAATACATTACAATTTAAATCAATAAAATATTCATAATTTTTTTGCATATTCTCTTATTTTAGTGTTTAACGCATATATTTGATATTTTTTACAAATAGGTATGAAATAAGGATAAATTATTCTTTCAATGATGATTTGGTGTAGTAAACATAGTCACCTTTAGAAGGCTACTATGATAAAACAAACTACCAAAAGTAGCTAAGTAATTAGTATATGTATATGCCATTTTAATTCAAAGACATGCATTTGTAGTGTTTCAACCCATCCTATAATGTTTAAAGCAAACTTAGCTCTTTTGATATGTATCAATCTAACAGGTTTCATGTTTCTAACAAAAGTAGCTCCACGTTAATTTCTCTATTCGGTTTATTTTTCATAAGTATAACCCATTTTTGTCTACAAAAACTGTCATTTTCTTTATTTCTTTTTTCATTGTAATTTTTATTAAACAACATATTTTGATATCAATACATTATATTTACAAATAATTAGATTTAAAAAAACTCAAATATCAATACATTTTATTTACAAAAAATTAGATTTAAAAAAACTCATATATCAATACATTATATTTATAAAAAATTATATTAAAAAAAATTCAATTCTCAATACATTATATTTACGAAAGATTAGATTTAAAAACTCAAATACCAATACATTACAATTTAAATCAATAAAATTTTTCAATTTTTTTCATATTCTCTTGTATTAGTGTTTAACACATATATTTGATATTTTTTACAAAAAGGTACGAAATAAGGATAAATGATTCTTTCAATGATGAATTGGTGTAGTAAGTAATTAGTATATGTATATGCGATTTTAATTCAAAGACATGTATTTGGAGTGTTTCAACCCATCCTATAATGTTGAAACCAAACTTAGCTCTTTTCCCATGTATCCATCTATTAGGTTTCATGTTTCTAACAAAAGTTGCTCTACGTTATTTTCACTAACTTGTTTTATTTTTCATAACTTGCACCCATCTTTGTCTACAAAAACTGTCATTTTCTTTATTTCTTTTTTTCATTGTAATTTTTATTAAACAACATATTTTGATATCAATACATTATATTACAAATAATTAGATTTAAAAAAATTCTAATATCAATACATTATATTTACAAAATATTAGATTTAAAAAACTCAAATATCAAAACATTATATTTACAAAAAATTAGATTTAAAAAAAATTCAAATATCAATACATTATATTTACGAAAAATTAGATTAAAAAAACTCAAATATCAATACATTACAATTTAAATCAATAAAATTATTCATAATTTTTTTGCATATTCTCTTGTTTTAGTGTTTAACGCATATATTTGATATTTCTTACAAATAGGTATGAAATAAGGATAAATTATTCTTTCAATGATGATTTGGTGTAGTAAACATAGTCACCTTTAGAAGGCTACTATGATAAAAAAATACCAAAAGTAGCTAAGTAATTAGTATATGTATATGCCATTTAATTCAAAGACATGCATTTGTAGTGTTTCAACCCATCCTATAATGTTTAAAGCAAACTTAGCTCTTTTGATATGTATCAATCTAACAGGTTTCATGTTTCTAACAAAAGTAGCTCAACGTTAATTTCTCTATTCGGTTTATTTTTCATAAGTATAACCCATTTTTGTCTACAAAACTGTCATTTTCTTTATTTCTTTTTTCATTGTAATTTTTATTAAACAACATATTTTGATATCAATACATTATATTTACAAATAATTAGATTTAAAAAAACTCAAATATCAATACATTATATTTACAAAAAATTAGATTTAAAAAAACTCATATATCAATACATTATATTTATAAAAAATTAGATTAAAAAAAATCAAATATCAATACATTATATTTACGAAAGATTAGATTAAAAACTCAAATACCAATACATTACAATTTAAATCAATAAAATTATTCATAATTTTTTTGCATAAACTCTTGTTTTAGTGTTTAACACATATATTTGATATTTTTTACGAAAAGGTACGAAATAAGGATAAATGATTCTTTCAATGATGAATTGGTGTAGTAAGTAATTAGTATATGTATATGCGATTTTAATTCAAAGACATGTATTTGGAGTGTTTCAACCCATCCTATAATGTTGAAACCAAACTTAGCTCTTTTCCCATGTATCCATCTATTAGGTTTCATGTTTCTAACAAAAGTTGCTCTACGTTATTTTCACTAACTTGTTTTATTTTTCATAACTTTAACCCATCTTTGTCTACAAAAACTGTCATTTTCTTTATTTCTTTTTTTCATTGTAATTTTTATTAAACAACATATTTTGATATCAATACATTATATTTACAAATAATTATATTTAAAAAAATTCTAATATCAATACATTATATTTACAAAATATTAGATTTAAAAAAACTCAAATATCAAAACATTAGATTTACAAAATATTAGATTTAAAAAAAATTCAAATATCAATGCATTATATTTACGAAAAGTTAGATTTAAAAAACTTAAATATCAATACATTACAATTTAAATCAATAAAATTATTCATAATTTTTTTGCATATTCTTTTGTTTTAGTGTTTAACACATATATTTGATATTTTTTACAAAAAGGTACGAAATAAGGGTAAATGATTCTTTCAATGATGAATTGGTGTACCTTTAGAAGGCTACTATGATAAAAAAAATACAAAAAGTAGCTAAGTAATTAGTATATGTATTTGCGATTTTAATTCAAAGACATGCATTTGGAGTGTTTCAACCCATCCTATAATGTTGAAAGCAATCTTAGCTCTTTTCCCATGTATCCATCTCTTAGTTATAAAAAAACTCAAATATCAATACATTACAATTTAAATCAACAAAAATATTCATAATTTTTTTGCATATTCTCTTATTTTAGTGTTTAACGCATATATTTGATATTTTTTACAAATAGGTATGAAATAAGGATAAATTATTCTTTCAATGATGATTTGGTGTAGTAAACATAGTCACCTTTAGAAGGCTACTATGATAAAACAAACTACCAAAAGTAGCTAAGTAATTAGTATATGTATATGCCATTTTAATTCAAAGACATGCATTTGTAGTGTTTCAACCCATCCTATAATGTTTAAAGCAAACTTAGCTCTTTTGATATGTATCAATCTAACAGGTTTCATGTTTCTAACAAAAGTAGCTCCACGTTAATTTCTCTATTCGGTTTATTTTTCATAAGTATAACCCATTTTTGTCTACAAAAACTGTCATTTTCTTTATTTCTTTTTTCATTGTAATTTTTATTAAACAACATATTTTGATATCAATACATTATATTTACAAATAATTAGATTTAAAAAAACTCAAATATCAATACATTTTATTTACAAAAAATTAGATTTAAAAAAACTCATATATCAATACATTATATTTATAAAAAATTATTAAAAAAAATTCAATTCTCAATACATTATATTTACGAAAGATTAGATTAAAAAACTCAAATACCAATACATTACAATTTAAATCAATAAAATTTTTAATTTTTTTTCATATTCTCTTGTATTAGTGTTTAACACATATATTTGATATTTTTTACAAAAAGGTACGAAATAAGGATAAATGATTCTTTCAATGATGAATTGGTGTAGTAAGTAATTAGTATATGTATATGCGATTTTAATTCAAAGACATGTATTTGGAGTGTTTCAACCCATCCTATAATGTTGAAACCAAACTTAGCTCTTTTCCCATGTATCCATCTATTAGGTTTCATGTTTCTAACAAAAGTTGCTCTACGTTATTTTCACAAACTTGTTTTATTTTTCATAACTTGCACCCATCTTTGTCTACAAAAACTGTCATTTTCTTTATTTCTTTTTTTCATTGTAATTTTTATTAAACAACATATTTTGATATCAATACATTATATTTACAAATAATTAGATTTAAAAAAATTCTAATATCAATACATTATATTTACAAATATTAGATTTAAAAAAACTCAAATATCAAACATTATATTTACAAAAAATTAGATTTAAAAAAAATTCAAATATCAATACATTATATTTACGAAAAATTAGATTAAAAAAACTCAAATATCAATACATTACAATTTAAATCAATAAAATTATTCATAATTTTTTTGCATATTCTCTTGTTTTAGTGTTTAACGCATATATTTGATATTTTTTACAAATAGGTATGAAATAAGGATAAATTATTCTTTCAATGATGATTTGGTGTAGTAAACATAGTCACTTTAGAAGGCTACTATGATAAAAAAATACCAAAAGTAGCTAAGTAATTAGTATATGTATATGCCATTTTAATTCAAAGACATGCATTTGTAGTGTTTCAACCCATCCTATAATGTTTAAAGCAAACTTAGCTCTTTTGATATGTATCAATCTAACAGGTTTCATGTTTCTAACAAAAGTAGCTCCACGTTAATTTCTCTATTCGGTTTATTTTTCATAAGTATAACCCATTTTTGTCTACAAAACTGTCATTTTCTTTATTTCTTTTTTCATTGTAATTTTTATTAAACAACATATTTTGATATCAATACATTATATTTACAAATAATTAGATTTAAAAAACTCAAATATCAATACATTATATTTACAAAAAATTAGATTTAAAAAACTCAATATCAATACATTATATTTATAAAAAATTAGATTAAAAAAAATCAAATATCAATACATTATATTTACGAAAGATTAGATTTAAAAAACTCAAATACCAATACATTACAATTTAAATCAATAAAATTATTCATAATTTTTTTGCATAAACTCTTGTTTTAGTGTTTAACACATATATTTGATATTTTTTACGAAAAAGTACGAAATAAGGATAAATGATTCTTTCAATGATGAATTGGTGTAGTAAGTAATTAGTATATGTATATGCGATTTTAATTCAAAGACATGTATTTGGAGTGTTTCAACCCATCCTATAATGTTGAAACCAAACTTAGCTCTTTTCCCATGTATCCATCTATTAGGTTTCATGTTTCTAACAAAAGTTGCTCTACGTTATTTTCACTAACTTGTTTTATTTTTCATAACTTTAACCCATCTTTGTCTACAAAAACTGTCATTTTCTTTATTTCTTTTTTTCATTGTAATGTTTATTAAACAACATATTTTGATATCAATACATTATATTTACAAATAATTATATTTAAAAAAATTCTAATATCAATACATTATATTTACAAAATATTAGATTTAAAAAACTCAAATATCAAAACATTAGATTTACAAAATATTAGATTTAAAAAAATTCAAATATCAATGCATTATATTTACGAAAAGTTAGATTTAAAAAACTTAAATATCAATACATTACAATTTAAATCAATAAAATTATTCATAATTTTTTTGCATATTCTTTTGTTTTAGTGTTTAACACATATATTTGATATTTTTTACAAAAAGGTACGAAATAAGGGTAAATGATTCTTTCAATGATGAATTGGTGTACCTTTAGAAGGCTACTATGATAAAAAAAAATACATAAAGTAGCTAAGTAATTAGTATATGTATTTGCGATTTTAATTCAAAGACATGCATTTGGAGTGTTTCAACCCATCCTATAATGTTGAAAGCAATCTTAGCTCTTTTCCCATGTATCCATCTCTTAGTTATAAAAAAACTCAAATATCAATACATTACAATTTAAATCAACAAAAATATTCATAATTTTTTTGCATATTCTCTTATTTTAGTGTTTAACGCATATATTTGATATTTTTTACAAATAGGTATGAAATAAGGATAAATTATTCTTTCAATGATGATTTGGTGTAGTAAACATAGTCACCTTTAGAAGGCTACTATGATAAAACAAACTACCAAAAGTAGCTAAGTAATTAGTATATGTATATGCCATTTTAATTCAAAGACATGCATTTGTAGTGTTTCAACCCATCCTATAATGTTTAAAGCAAACTTAGCTCTTTTGATATGTATCAATCTAACAGGTTTCATGTTTCTAACAAAAGTAGCTCCACGTTAATTTCTCTATTCGGTTTATTTTTCATAAGTATAACCCATTTTTGTCTACAAAAACTGTCATTTTCTTTATTTCTTTTTTCATTGTAATTTTTATTAAACAACATATTTTGATATCAATACATTATATTTACAAATAATTAGATTTAAAAAAACTCAAATATCAATACATTTTATTTACAAAAAATTAGATTTAAAAAAACTCATATATCAATACATTATATTTATAAAAAATTATATTAAAAAAAATTCAATTCTCAATACATTATATTTACGAAAGATTAGATTTAAAAAACTCAAATACCAATACATTACAATTTAAATCAATAAAATTTTTAATTTTTTTTCATATTCTCTTGTATTAGTGTTTAACACATATATTTGATATTTTTTACAAAAAGGTACGAAATAAGGATAAATGATTCTTTCAATGATGAATTGGTGTAGTAAGTAATTAGTATATGTATATGCGATTTTAATTCAAAGACATGTATTTGGAGTGTTTCAACCCATCCTATAATGTTGAAAGCAAACTTAGCTCTTTTCCCATGTATCCATCTATTAGGTTTCATGTTTCTAACAAAACTTGCTCTACGTTATTTTCACAAACTTGTTTTATTTTTCATAACTTGCACCCATCTTTGTCTACAAAAACTGTCATTTTCTTTATTTCTTTTTTTCATTGTAATTTTTATTAAACAACATATTTTGATATCAATACATTATATTTACAAATAATTAGATTTAAAAAAATTCTAATATCAATACATTATATTTACAAAATATTAGATTTAAAAAAACTCAAATATCAAAACATTATATTTACAAAAAATTAGATTTAAAAAAAATTCAAATATCAATACATTATATTTACGAAAAATTAGATTAAAAAAACTCAAATATCAATACATTACAATTTAAATCAATAAAATTATTCATAATTTTTTTGCATATTCTCTTGTTTTAGTGTTTAACGCATATATTTGATATTTCTTACAAATAGGTATGAAATAAGGATAAATTATTCTTTCAATGATGATTTGGTGTAGTAAACATAGTCACTTTTAGAAGGCTACTATGATAAAAAAATACCAAAAGTAGCTAAGTAATTAGTATATGTATATGCCATTTTAATTCAAAGACATGCATTTGTAGTGTTTCAACCCATCCTATAATGTTTAAAGCAAACTTAGCTCTTTTGATATGTATCAATCTAACAGGTTTCATGTTTCTAACAAAAGTAGCTCAACGTTAATTTCTCTATTCGGTTTATTTTTCATAAGTATAACCCATTTTTGTCTACAAAACTGTCATTTTCTTTATTTCTTTTTTCATTGTAATTTTTATTAAACAACATATTTTGATATCAATACATTATATTTACAAATAATTAGATTTAAAAAACTCAAATATCAATACATTATATTTACAAAAAATTAGATTTAAAAAAACTCATATATCAATACATTATATTTATAAAAAATTAGATTAAAAAAAATCAAATATCAATACATTATATTTACGAAAGATTAGATTTAAAAAACTCAAATACCAATACATTACAATTTAAATCAATAAAATTATTCATAATTTTTTTGCATAAACTCTTGTTTTAGTGTTTAACACATATATTTGATATTTTTTACGAAAAAGTACGAAATAAGGATAAATGATTCTTTCAATGATGAATTGGTGTAGTAAGTAATTAGTATATGTATATGCGATTTTAATTCAAAGACATGTATTTGGAGTGTTTCAACCCATCCTATATGTTGAAACCAAACTTAGCTCTTTTCCCATGTATCCATCTATTAGGTTTCATGTTTCTAACAAAAGTTGCTCTACGTTATTTTCACTAACTTGTTTTATTTTTCATAACTTTAACCCATCTTTGTCTACAAAAACTGTCATTTTCTTTATTTCTTTTTTTCATTGTAATTTTTATTAAACAACATATTTTGATATCAATACATTATATTTACAAATAATTATATTTAAAAAAATTCTAATATCAATACAATATATTTACAAAATATTAGATTTAAAAAAACTCAAATATCAAAACATTAGATTTACAAAATATTAGATTTAAAAAAATTCAAATATCAATGCATTATATTTACGAAAAGTTAGATTTAAAAAACTTAAATATCAATACATTACAATTTAAATCAATAAAATTATTCATAATTTTTTTGCATATTCTTTTGTTTTAGTGTTTAACACATATATTTGATATTTTTTACAAAAAGGTACGAAATAAGGGTAAATGATTCTTTCAATGATGAATTGGTGTACCTTTAGAAGGCTACTATGATAAAAAAAAATACAAAAGTAGCTAAGTAATTAGTATATGTATTTGCGATTTTAATTCAAAGACATGCATTTGGAGTGTTTCAACCCATCCTATAATGTTGAAAGCAATCTTAGCTCTTTTCCCATGTATCCATCTCTTAGTTATAAAAAAACTCAAATATCAATACATTACAATTTAAATCAACAAAAATATTCATAATTTTTTTGCATATTCTCTTATTTTAGTGTTTAACGCATATATTTGATATTTTTTACAAATAGGTATGAAATAAGGATAAATTATTCTTTCAATGATGATTTGGTGTAGTAAACATAGTCACCTTTAGAAGGCTACTATGATAAAACAAACTACCAAAAGTAGCTAAGTAATTAGTATATGTATATGCCATTTTAATTCAAAGACATGCATTTGTAGTGTTTCAACCCATCCTATAATGTTTAAAGCAAACTTAGCTCTTTTGATATGTATCAATCTAACAGGTTTCATGTTTCTAACAAAAGTAGCTCCACGTTAATTTCTCTATTCGGTTTATTTTTCATAAGTATAACCCATTTTTGTCTACAAAAACTGTCATTTTCTTTATTTCTTTTTTCATTGTAATTTTTATTAAACAACATATTTTGATATCAATACATTATATTTACAAATAATTAGATTTAAAAAAACTCAAATATCAATACATTTTATTTACAAAAAATTAGATTTAAAAAAACTCATATATCAATACATTATATTTATAAAAAATTATATTAAAAAAAATTCAATTCTCAATACATTATATTTACGAAAGATTAGATTTAAAAAACTCAAATACCAATACATTACAATTTAAATCAATAAAATTTTTCAATTTTTTTTCATATTCTCTTGTATTAGTGTTTAACACATATATTTGATATTTTTTACAAAAAGGTACGAAATAAGGATAAATGATTCTTTCAATGATGAATTGGTGTAGTAAGTAATTAGTATATGTATATGCGATTTTAATTCAAAGACATGTATTTGGAGTGTTTCAACCCATCCTATAATGTTGAAAGCAAACTTAGCTCTTTTCCCATGTATCCATCTATTAGGTTTCATGTTTCTAACAAAACTTGCTCTACGTTATTTTCACAAACTTGTTTTATTTTTCATAACTTGCACCCATCTTTGTCTACAAAAACTGTCATTTTCTTTATTTCTTTTTTTCATTGTAATTTTTATTAAACAACATATTTTGATATCAATACATTATATTTACAAATAATTAGATTTAAAAAAATTCTAATATCAATACATTATATTTACAAAATATTAGATTTAAAAAAACTCAAATATCAAAACATTATATTTACAAAAAATTAGATTTAAAAAAAATTCAAATATCAATACATTATATTTACGAAAAATTAGATTAAAAAAACTCAAATATCAATACATTACAATTTAAATCAATAAAATTATTCATAATTTTTTTGCATATTCTCTTGTTTTAGTGTTTAACGCATATATTTGATATTTCTTACAAATAGGTATGAAATAAGGATAAATTATTCTTTCAATGATGATTTGGTGTAGTAAACATAGTCACTTTTAGAAGGCTACTATGATAAAAAAATACCAAAAGTAGCTAAGTAATTAGTATATGTATATGCCATTTTAATTCAAAGACATGCATTTGTAGTGTTTCAACCCATCCTATAATGTTTAAAGCAAACTTAGCTCTTTTGATATGTATCAATCTAACAGGTTTCATGTTTCTAACAAAAGTAGCTCAACGTTAATTTCTCTATTCGGTTTATTTTTCATAAGTATAACCCATTTTTGTCTACAAAACTGTCATTTTCTTTATTTCTTTTTTCATTGTAATTTTTATTAAACAAAATATTTTGATATCAATACATTATATTTACAAATAATTAGATTTAAAAAAACTCAAATATCAATACATTATATTTACAAAAAATTAGATTTAAAAAAACTCAAATATCAATACATTATATTTATAAAAAATTAGATTAAAAAAAATCAAATATCAATACATTATATTTACGAAAGATTAGATTTAAAAAACTCAAATACCAATACATTACAATTTAAATCAATAAAATTATTCATAATTTTTTTGCATAAACTCTTGTTTTAGTGTTTAACACATATATTTGATATTTTTTACGAAAAGTACGAAATAAGGATAAATGATTCTTTCAATGATGAATTGGTGTAGTAAGTAATTAGTATATGTATATGCGATTTTAATTCAAAGACATGTATTTGGAGTGTTTCAACCCATCCTATAATGTTGAAACCAAACTTAGCTCTTTTCCCATGTATCCATCTATTAGGTTTCATGTTTCTAACAAAAGTTGCTCTACGTTATTTTCACTAACTTGTTTTATTTTTCATAACTTTAACCCATCTTTGTCTACAAAAACTGTCATTTTCTTTATTTCTTTTTTTCATTGTAATGTTTTATTAAACAACATATTTTGATATCAATACATTATATTTACAAATAATTATATTTAAAAAAATTCTAATATCAATACATTATATTTACAAAATATTAGATTTAAAAAAACTCAAATATCAAAACATTAGATTTACAAAATATTAGATTTAAAAAAAATTCAAATATCAATGCATTATATTTACGAAAAGTTAGATTTAAAAAACTTAAATATCAATACATTACAATTTAAATCAATAAAATTATTCATAATTTTTTTGCATATTCTTTTGTTTTAGTGTTTAACACATATATTTGATATTTTTTACAAAAAGGTACGAAATAAGGGTAAATGATTCTTTCAATGATGAATTGGTGTACCTTTAGAAGGCTACTATGATAAAAAAAATACAAAAAGTAGCTAAGTAATTAGTATATGTATTTGCGATTTTAATTCAAAGACATGCATTTGGAGTGTTTCAACCCATCCTATAATGTTGAAAGCAATCTTAGCTCTTTTCCCATGTATCCATCTCTTAGTTATAAAAAAACTCAAATATCAATACATTACAATTTAAATCAACAAAAATATTCATAATTTTTTTGCATATTCTCTTATTTTAGTGTTTAACGCATATATTTGATATTTTTTACAAATAGGTATGAAATAAGGATAAATTATTCTTTCAATGATGATTTGGTGTAGTAAACATAGTCACCTTTAGAAGGCTACTATGATAAAACAAACTACCAAAAGTAGCTAAGTAATTAGTATATGTATATGCCATTTTAATTCAAAGACATGCATTTGTAGTGTTTCAACCCATCCTATAATGTTTAAAGCAAACTTAGCTCTTTTGATATGTATCAATCTAACAGGTTTCATGTTTCTAACAAAAGTAGCTCCACGTTAATTTCTCTATTCGGTTTATTTTTCATAAGTATAACCCATTTTTGTCTACAAAAACTGTCATTTTCTTTATTTCTTTTTTCATTGTAATTTTTATTAAACAACATATTTTGATATCAATACATTATATTTACAAATAATTAGATTTAAAAAAACTCAAATATCAATACATTATTTTACAAAAAATTAGATTTAAAAAAACTCATATATCAATACATTATATTTATAAAAATTAGATTAAAAAAAATTCAATTATCAATACATTATATTTACGAAAGATTAGATTTAAAAAACTCAAATACCAATACATTACAATTTAAATCAATAAAATTATTCATAATTTTTTTGCATAAACTCTTGTTTAGTGTTTAACACATATATTTGATATTTTTTACGAAAAGGTACGAAATAAGGATAAATGATTCTTTCAATGATGAATTGGTGTAGTAAGTAATTAGTATATGTATATGCGATTTTAATTCAAAGACATGTATTTGGAGTGTTTCAACCCATCCTATAATGTTGAAACCAAACTTAGCTCTTTTCCCATGTATCCATCTATTAGGTTTCATGTTTCTAACAAAAGTTGCTCTACGTTATTTTCACTAACTTGTTTTATTTTTCATAACTTTAACCCATCTTTGTCTACAAAAACTGTCATTTTCTTTATTTCTTTTTTTCATTGTAATTTTTATTAAACACATATTTTGATATCAATACATTATATTTACAAATAATTATATTTAAAAAAATTTAATATCAATACATTATATTTACAAAAATTAGATTTAAAAAAACTTAATTAAACAAAACATTAGATTTAAAAAAAATATCAAAACATTAGATTTACAAAAAATTGATATAAAAAAATCAAATATCATTTATATTTACGAAAAGTTAGATTTAAAAAACTTAAATATCAATACATTACAATTTAAATCAATAAAATTATTCATAATTTTTTTGCATATTCTTTTGTTTTAGTGTTTAGCACATATATTTGATATTTTTTACAAAAAGGTACGAAATAAGGGTAAATGATTCTTTCAATGATGAATTGGTGTACCTTTTGAAGGCTACTATGATAAAAAAAAATACAAAAAGTAGCTAAGTAATTAGTATATGTATTTGCGATTTTAATTCAAAGACATGCATTTGGAGTGTTTCAACCCATCCTATAATGTTGAAAGCAATCTTAGCTCTTTTCCCATGTATCCATCTCTTAGTTATAAAAAAACTCAAATATCAATACATTACAATTTAAATCAACAAAAATATTCATAATTTTTTTGCATATTCTCTTATTTTAGTGTTTAACGCATATATTTGATATTTTTTACAAATAGGTATGAAATAAGGATAAATTATTCTTTCAATGATGATTTGGTGTAGTAAACATAGTCACCTTTAGAAGGCTACTATGATAAAACAAACTACCAAAAGTAGCTAAGTAATTAGTATATGTATATGCCATTTTAATTCAAAGACATGCATTTGTAGTGTTTCAACCCATCCTATAATGTTTAAAGCAAACTTAGCTCTTTTGATATGTATCAATCTAACAGGTTTCATGTTTCTAACAAAAGTAGCTCCACGTTAATTTCTCTATTCGGTTTATTTTTCATAAGTATAACCCATTTTTGTCTACAAAAACTGTCATTTTCTTTATTTCTTTTTTCATTGTAATTTTTATTAAACAACATATTTTGATATCAATACATTATATTTACAAATAATTAGATTTAAAAAAACTCAAATATCAATACATTTTATTTACAAAAATTAGATTTAAAAAAACTCATATATCAATACATTATATTTATAAAAATTATATTAAAAAAAATTCAATTCTCAATACATTATATTTACGAAAGATTAGATTTAAAAAACTCAAATACCAATACATTACAATTTAAATCAATAAAATTTTTCAATTTTTTTTCATATTCTCTTGTATTAGTGTTTAACACATATATTTGATATTTTTTACAAAAAGGTACGAAATAAGGATAAATGATTCTTTCAATGATGAATTGGTGTAGTAAGTAATTAGTATATGTATATGCGATTTTAATTCAAAGACATGTATTTGGAGTGTTTCAACCCATCCTATAATGTTGAAAGCAAACTTAACTCTTTTCCCATGTATCCATCTATTAGGTTTCATGTTTCTAACAAAACTTGCTCTACGTTATTTTCACAAACTTGTTTTATTTTTCATAACTTGCACCCATCTTTGTCTACAAAAACTGTCATTTTCTTTATTTCTTTTTTTCATTGTAATTTTTATTAAACAACATATTTTGATATCAATACATTATATTTACAAATAATTAGATTTAAAAAAATTCTAATATCAATACATTATATTTACAAAATATTAGATTTAAAAAAACTCAAATATCAAAACATTATATTTACAAAAAATTAGATTTAAAAAAAATTCAAATATCAATACATTATATTTACGAAAAATTAGATTAAAAAAACTCAAATATCAATACATTACAATTTAAATCAATAAAATTATTCATAATTTTTTTGCATATTCTCTTGTTTTAGTGTTTAACGCATATATTTGATATTTCTTACAAATAGGTATGAAATAAGGATAAATTATTCTTTCAATGATGATTTGGTGTAGTAAACATAGTCACTTTTAGAAGGCTACTATGATAAAAAAATACCAAAAGTAGCTAAGTAATTAGTATATGTATATGCCATATTAATTCAAAGACATGAATTTGTAGTGTTTCAACCCATCCTATAATGTTTAAAGCAAACTTAGCTCTTTTGATATGTATCAATCTAACAGGTTTCATGTTTCTAACAAAAGTAGCTCAACGTTAATTTCTCTATTCGGTTTATTTTTCATAAGTATAACCCATTTTTGTCTACAAAACTGTCATTTTCTTTATTTCTTTTTTCATTGTAATTTTTATTAAACAAAATATTTTGATATCAATACATTATATTTACAAATAATTAGATTTAAAAAAACTCAAATATCAATACATTATATTTACAAAAAATTAGATTTAAAAAACTCAAATATCAATACATTATATTTATAAAAAATTAGATTAAAAAAAATCAATATCAATACATTATATTTACGAAAGATTAGATTTAAAAACTCAAATACCAATACATTACAATTTAAATCAATAAAATTATTCATAATTTTTTTGCATAAACTCTTGTTTTAGTGTTTAACACATATATTTGATATTTTTTACGAAAAAGTACGAAATAAGGATAAATGATTCTTTCAATGATGAATTGGTGTAGTAAGTAATTAGTATATGTATATGCGATTTTAATTCAAAGACATGTATTTGGAGTGTTTCAACCCATCCTATATGTTGAAACCAAACTTAGCTCTTTTCCCATGTATCCATCTATTAGGTTTCATGTTTCTAACAAAAGTTGCTCTACGTTATTTTCACTAACTTGTTTTATTTTTCATAACTTTAACCCATCTTTGTCTACAAAAACTGTCATTTTCTTTATTTCTTTTTTTCATTGTAATGTTTATTAAACAACATATTTTGATATCAATACATTATATTTACAAATAATTATATTTAAAAAAATTCTAATATCAATACATTATATTTACAAAATATTAGATTTAAAAAAACTCAAATATCAAAACATTAGATTTACAAAATATTAGATTTAAAAAAAATTCAAATATCAATGCATTATATTTACGAAAAGTTAGATTTAAAAAACTTAAATATCAATACATTACAATTTAAATCAATAAAATTATTCATAATTTTTTTGCATATTCTTTTGTTTTAGTGTTTAACACATATATTTGATATTTTTTACAAAAAGGTACGAAATAAGGGTAAATGATTCTTTCAATGATGAATTGGTGTACCTTTAGAAGGCTACTATGATAAAAAAAAATACATAAAGTAGCTAAGTAATTAGTATATGTATTTGCGATTTTAATTCAAAGACATGCATTTGGAGTGTTTCAACCCATCCTATAATGTTGAAAGCAATCTTAGCTCTTTTCCCATGTATCCATCTCTTAGTTATAAAAAAACTCAAATATCAATACATTACAATTTAAATCAACAAAAATATTCATAATTTTTTTGCATATTCTCTTATTTTAGTGTTTAACGCATATATTTGATATTTCTTACAAATAGGTATGAAATAAGGATAAATTATTCTTTCAATGATGATTTGGTGTAGTAAACATAGTCACCTTTAGAAGGCTACTATGATAAAACAAACTACCAAAAGTAGCTAAGTAATTAGTATATGTATATGCCATTTTAATTCAAAGACATGCATTTGTAGTGTTTCAACCCATCCTATAATGTTTAAAGCAAACTTAGCTCTTTTGATATGTATCAATCTAACAGGTTTCATGTTTCTAACAAAAGTAGCTGCACGTTAATTTCTCTATTCGGTTTATTTTTCATAAGTATAACCCATTTTTGTCTACAAAAACTGTCATTTTCTTTATTTCTTTTGTCATTGTAATTTTTATTAAACAACATATTTTGATATCAATACATTATATTTACAAATAATTAGATTTAAAAAAACTCAAATATCAATACATTATATTTACAAAAAATTAGATTTAAAAAAACTCATATATCAATACATTATATTTATAAAAAATTAGATTAAAAAAAATTGAATTATCAATACATTATATTTACGAAAGATTAGATTTAAACAACTCAAATACCAATACATTACAATTTAAATCAATAAAATTATTCATAATTTTTTTGCATAAACTCTTGTTTTAGTGTTTAACACATATATTTGATATTTTTTACGAAAAGGTACGAAATAAGGATAAATGATTCTTTCAATGATGAATTGGTGTAGTAAGTAATTAGTATATGTATATGCGATTTTAATTCAAAGACATGTATTTGGAGTGTTTCAACCCATCCTATAATGTTGAAACCAAACTTAGCTCTTTTCCCATGTATCCATCTATTAGGTTTCATGTTTCTAACAAAAGTTGCTCTACGTTATTTTCACTAACTTGTTTTATTTTTCATAACTTTAACCCATCTTTGTCTACAAAAACTGTCATTTTCTTTATTTCTTTTTTTTCATTGTAATTTTTATTAAACAACATATTTTGATATCAATACATTATATTTACAAATAATTATATTTAAAAAAATTTAATATCAATACATTATATTTACAAAATATTAGATTTAAAAAAACTCAAATATCAAAACATTAGATTTACAAAAAATTGATATAAAAAAAATTCAAATATCAATGCATTATATTTACGAAAAGTTAGATTTAAAAAACTTAAATATCAATACATTACAATTTAAATCAATAAAATTATTCATAATTTTTTTGCATATTCTTTTGTTTTAGTGTTTAGCACATATATTTGATATTTTTTACAAAAAGGTACGAAATAAGGGTAAATGATTCTTTCAATGATGAATTGGTGTACCTTTTGAAGGCTACTATGATAAAAAAAAATACAAAAAGTAGCTATGTAATTAGTATATGTATTTGCGATTTTAATTCAAAGACATGCATTTGGAGTGTTTCAACCCATCCTATAATGTTGAAAGCAATCTTAGCTCTTTTCCCATGTATCCATCTCTTAGTTATAAAAAAACTCAAATATCAATACATTACAATTTAAATCAACAAAAATATTCATAATTTTTTTGCATATTCTCTTATTTTAGTGTTTAACGCATATATTTGATATTTTTTACAAATAGGTATGAAATAAGGATAAATTATTCTTTCAATGATGATTTGGTGTAGTAAACATAGTCACCTTTAGAAGGCTACTATGATAAAACAAACTACCAAAAGTAGCTAAGTAATTAGTATATGTATATGCCATTTTAATTCAAAGACATGCATTTGTAGTGTTTCAACCCATCCTATAATGTTTAAAGCAAACTTAGCTCTTTTGATATGTATCAATCTAACAGGTTTCATGTTTCTAACAAAAGTAGCTCCACGTTAATTTCTCTATTCGGTTTATTTTTCATAAGTATAACCCATTTTTGTCTACAAAAACTGTCATTTTCTTTATTTCTTTTTCATTGTAATTTTTATTAAACAACATATTTTGATATCAATACATTATATTTACAAATAATTAGATTTAAAAAAACTCAAATATCAATACATTTTATTTACAAAAAATTAGATTTAAAAAAACTCATATATCAATACATTATATTTATAAAAATTATATTAAAAAAAATTCAATTCTCAATACATTATATTTACGAAAGATTAGATTTAAAAAACTCAAATACCAATACATTACAATTTAAATCAATAAAATTTTTCAATTTTTTTTCATATTCTCTTGTATTAGTGTTTAACACATATATTTGATATTTTTTACAAAAAGGTACGAAATAAGGATAAATGATTCTTTCAATGATGAATTGGTGTAGTAAGTAATTAGTATATGTATATGCGATTTTAATTCAAAGACATGTATTTGGAGTGTTTCAACCCATCCTATAATGTTGAAAGCAAACTTAGCTCTTTTCCCATGTATCCATCTATTAGGTTTCATGTTTCTAACAAAACTTGCTCTACGTTATTTTCACAAACTTGTTTTATTTTTCATAACTTGCACCCATCTTTGTCTACAAAAACTGTCATTTTCTTTATTTATTTTTTTCATTGTAATTTTTATTAAACAACATATTTTGATATCAATACATTATATTTACAAATAATTAGATTTAAAAAAATTCTAATATCAATACATTATATTTACAAAATATTAGATTTAAAAAAACTCAAATATCAAAACATTATATTTACAAAAAATTAGATTTAAAAAAAATTCAAATATCAATACATTATATTTACGAAAAATTAGATTAAAAAACTCAAATATCAATACATTACAATTTAAATCAATAAAATTATTCATAATTTTTTTGCATATTCTCTTGTTTTAGTGTTTAACGCATATATTTGATATTTCTTACAAATAGGTATGAAATAAGGATAAATTATTCTTTCAATGATGATTTGGTGTAGTAAACATAGTCACTTTTAGAAGGCTACTATGATAAAAAAATACCAAAAGTAGCTAAGTAATTAGTATATGTATATGCCATTTTAATTCAAAGACATGCATTTGTAGTGTTTCAACCCATCCTATAATGTTTAAAGCAAACTTAGCTCTTTTGATATGTATCAATCTAACAGGTTTCATGTTTCTAACAAAAGTAGCTCACGTTAATTTCTCTATTCGGTTTATTTTTCATAAGTATAACCCATTTTTGTCTACAAAACTGTCATTTTCTTTATTTCTTTTTTCATTGTAATTTTTATTAAACAAAATATTTTGATATCAATACATTATATTTACAAATAATTAGATTTAAAAAAACTCAAATATCAATACATTATATTTACAAAAAATTAGATTTAAAAAAACTCAAATATCAATACATTATATTTATAAAAAATTAGATTAAAAAAAATCAAATATCAATACATTATATTTACGAAAGATTAGATTTAAAAAACTCAAATACCAATACATTACAACTTAAATCAATAAAATTTTTCAATTTTTTTTCATATTCTCTTGTATTAGTGTTTAACACATATATTTGATATTTTTTACAAAAAGGTACGAAATAAGGATAAATGATTCTTTCAATGATGAATTGGTGTAGTAAGTAATTAGTATATGTATATGCGATTTTAATTCAAAGACATGTATTTGGAGTGTTTCAACCCATCCTATAATGTTGAAACCAAACTTAGCTCTTTTCCCATGTATCCATCTATTAGGTTTCATGTTTCTAACAAAAGTTGCTCTACGTTATTTTCACTAACTTGTTTTATTTTTCATAACTTTAACCCATCTTTGTCTACAAAAACTGTCATTTTCTTTATTTCTTTTTTTTAATTGTAATTTTTATTAAACAACATATTTTGATATCAATACATTATATTTACAAATAATTATATTTAAAAAAAATTTAATATCAATACATTATATTTACAAAATATTAGATTTAAAAAAACTCAAATATCAAAACATTAGATTTACAAAAAATGTGATATAAAAAAAATTCAAATATCAATGCATTATATTTACGAAAAGTTAGATTTAAAAAACTTAAATATCAATACATTACAATTTAAATCAATAAAATTATTCATAATTTTTTTGCATATTCTTTTGTTTTAGTGTTTAGCACATATATTAGATATTTTTTACAAAAAGGTACGAAATAAGGGTAAATGATTCTTTCAATGATGATTTGGTGTAGTAAACATAGTCACTTTTAGAAGGCTACTATGATAAAAAAATACCAAAAGTAGCTAAGTAATTAGTATATGTATATGCCATATTAATTCAAGGACATGAATTTGTAGTGTTTCAACCCATCCTATAATGTTTAAAGCAAACTTAGCTCTTTTGATATGTATCAATCTAACAGGTTTCATGTTTCTAACAAAAGTAGCTCAACGTTAATTTCTCTATTCGGTTTATTTTTCATAAGTATAACCCATTTTTGTCTACAAAACTGTCATTTTCTTTATTTCTTTTTTCATTGTAATTTTTATTAAACAAAATATTTTGATATCAATACATTATATTTACAAATAATTAGATTTAAAAAAACTCAAATATCAATACATTATATTTACAAAAAATTAGATTTAAAAAAACTCAAATATCAATACATTATATTTATAAAAAATTAGATTAAAAAAATCAAATATCAATACATTATATTTACGAAAGATTAGATGTAAAAAACTCAAATACCAATACATTACAATTTAAATCAATAAAATTATTCATAATTTTTTGCATAAACTCTTGTTTTAGTGTTTAACACATATATTTGATATTTTTTACGAAAAAGTACGAAATAAGGATAAATGATTCTTTCAATGATGAATTGGTGTAGTAAGTAATTAGTATATGTATATGCGATTTTAATTCAAAGACATGTATTTGGAGTGTTTCAACCCATCCTATATGTTGAAACCAAACTTAGCTCTTTTCCCATGTATCCATCTATTAGGTTTCATGTTTCTAACAAAAGTTGCTCTACGTTATTTTCACTAACTTGTTTTATTTTTCATAACTTTAACCCATCTTTGTCTACAAAAACTGTCATTTTCTTTATTTCTTTTTTTCATTGTAATGTTTATTAAACAACATATTTTGATATCAATACATTATATTTACAAATAATTATATTTAAAAAAATTCTAATATCAATACAATATATTTACAAAATATTAGATTTAAAAAAACTCAAATATCAAAACATTAGATTTACAAAATATTAGATTTAAAAAAAATTCAAATATCAATGCATTATATTTACGAAAAGTTAGATTTAAAAAACTTAAATATCAATACATTACAATTTAAATCAATAAAATTATTCATAATTTTTTTGCATATTCTTTTGTTTTAGTGTTTAACACATATATTTGATATTTTTTACAAAAAGGTACGAAATAAGGGTAAATGATTCTTTCAATGATGAATTGGTGTACCTTTAGAAGGCTACTATGATAAAAAAAATACATAAAGTAGCTAAGTAATTAGTATATGTATTTGCGATTTTAATTCAAAGACATGCATTTGGAGTGTTTCAACCCATCCTATAATGTTGAAAGCAATCTTAGCTCTTTTCCCATGTATCCATCTCTTAGTTATAAAAAAACTCAAATATCAATACATTACAATTTAAATCAACAAAAATATTCATAATTTTTTTGCATATTCTCTTATTTTAGTGTTTAACGCATATATTTGATATTTCTTACAAATAGGTATGAAATAAGGATAAATTATTCTTTCAATGATGATTTGGTGTAGTAAACATAGTCACCTTTAGAAGGCTACTATGATAAAACAAACTACCAAAAGTAGCTAAGTAATTAGTATATGTATATGCCATTTTAATTCAAAGACATGCATTTGTAGTGTTTCAACCCATCCTATAATGTTTAAAGCAAACTTAGCTCTTTTGATATGTATCAATCTAACAGGTTTCATGTTTCTAACAAAAGTAGCTGCACGTTAATTTCTCTATTCGGTTTATTTTTCATAAGTATAACCCATTTTTGTCTACAAAAACTGTCATTTTCTTTATTTCTTTTGTCATTGTAATTTTTATTAAACAACATATTTTGATATCAATACATTATATTTACAAATAATTAGATTTAAAAAAACTCAAATATCAATACATTATATTTACAAAAAATTAGATTTAAAAAAACTCATATATCAATACATTATATTTATAAAAAATTAGATTAAAAAAAATTGAATTATCAATACATTATATTTACGAAAGATTAGATTTAAACAACTCAAATACCAATACATTACAATTTAAATCAATAAAATTATTCATAATTTTTTTGCATAAACTCTTGTTTTAGTGTTTAACACATATATTTGATATTTTTTACGAAAAGGTACGAAATAAGGATAAATGATTCTTTCAATGATGAATTGGTGTAGTAAGTAATTAGTATATGTATATGCGATTTTAATTCAAAGACATGTATTTGGAGTGTTTCAACCCATCCTATAATGTTGAAACCAAACTTAGCTCTTTTCCCATGTATCCATCTATTAGGTTTCATGTTTCTAACAAAAGTTGCTCTACGTTATTTTCACTAACTTGTTTTATTTTTCATAACTTTAACCCATCTTTGTCTACAAAAACTGTCATTTTCTTTATTTCTTTTTTTCATTGTAATTTTTATTAAACAACATATTTTGATATCAATACATTATATTTACAAATAATTATATTTAAAAAAATTTAATATCAATACATTATATTTACAAAATATTAGATTTAAAAAAACTCAAATATCAAAACATTAGATTTACAAAAAATTGATATAAAAAAAATTCAAATATCAATGCATTATATTTACGAAAAGTTAGATTTAAAAAACTTAAATATCAATACATTACAATTTAAATCAATAAAATTATTCATAATTTTTTTGCATATTCTTTTGTTTTAGTGTTTAGCACATATATTTGATATTTTTTACAAAAAGGTACGAAATAAGGGTAAATGATTCTTTCAATGATGAATTGGTGTACCTTTTGAAGGCTACTATGATAAAAAAAAATACAAAAAGTAGCTATGTAATTAGTATATGTATTTGCGATTTTAATTCAAAGACATGCATTTGGAGTGTTTCAACCCATCCTATAATGTTGAAAGCAATCTTAGCTCTTTTCCCATGTATCCATCTCTTAGTTATAAAAAAAACTCAAATATCAATACATTACAATTTAAATCAACAAAAATATTCATAATTTTTTTGCATATTCTCTTATTTTAGTGTTTAACGCATATATTTGATATTTTTTACAAATAGGTATGAAATAAGGATAAATTATTCTTTCAATGATGATTTGGTGTAGTAAACATAGTCACCTTTAGAAGGCTACTATGATAAAACAAACTACCAAAAGTAGCTAAGTAATTAGTATATGTATATGCCATTTTAATTCAAAGACATGCATTTGTAGTGTTTCAACCCATCCTATAATGTTTAAAGCAAACTTAGCTCTTTTGATATGTATCAATCTAACAGGTTTCATGTTTCTAACAAAAGTAGCTCCACGTTAATTTCTCTATTCGGTTTATTTTTCATAAGTATAACCCATTTTTGTCTACAAAAACTGTCATTTTCTTTATTTCTTTTTTCATTGTAATTTTTATTAAACAACATATTTTGATATCAATACATTATATTTACAAATAATTAGATTTAAAAAAACTCAAATATCAATACATTTTATTTACAAAAAATTAGATTTAAAAAAACTCATATATCAATACATTATATGTATAAAAAATTATATTATAAAAATTCAATTCTCAATACATTATATTTACGAAAGATTAGATTTAAAAAACTCAAATACCAATACATTACAATTTAAATCAATAAAATTTTTCAATTTTTTTTCATATTCTCTTGTATTAGTGTTTAACACATATATTTGATATTTTTTACAAAAAGGTACGAAATAAGGATAAATGATTCTTTCAATGATGAATTGGTGTAGTAAGTAATTAGTATATGTATATGCGATTTTAATTCAAAGACATGTATTTGGAGTGTTTCAACCCATCCTATAATGTTGAAACCAAACTTAGCTCTTTTCCCATGTATCCATCTATTAGGTTTCATGTTTCTAACAAAAGTTGCTCTACGTTATTTTCACTAACTTGTTTTATTTTTCATAACTTTAACCCATCTTTGTCTACAAAAACTGTCATTTTCTTTATTTCTTTTTTTCATTGTAATTTTTATTAAACAACATATTTTGATATCAATACATTATATTTACAAATAATTATATTTAAAAAAATTTAATATCAATACATTATATTTACAAAATATTAGATTTAAAAAAACTCAAATATCAAAACATTAGATTTACAAAAAATTGATATAAAAAAAATTCAAATATCAATGCATTATATTTACGAAAAGTTAGATTTAAAAAACTTAAATATCAATACATTACAATTTAAATCAATAAAATTATTCATAATTTTTTTGCATATTCTTTTGTTTTAGTGTTTAGCACATATATTTGATATTTTTTACAAAAAGGTACGAAATAAGGGTAAATGATTCTTTCAATGATGAATTGGTGTACCTTTTGAAGGCTACTATGATAAAAAAAAATACAAAAAGTAGCTATGTAATTAGTATATGTATTTGCGATTTTAATTCAAAGACATGCATTTGGAGTGTTTCAACCCATCCTATAATGTTGAAAGCAATCTTAGCTCTTTTCCCATGTATCCATCTCTTAGTTATAAAAAAACTCAAATATCAATACATTACAATTTAAATCAACAAAAATATTCATAATTTTTTTGCATATTCTCTTATTTTAGTGTTTAACGCATATATTTGATATTTTTTACAAATAGGTATGAAATAAGGATAAATTATTCTTTCAATGATGATTTGGTGTAGTAAACATAGTCACCTTTAGAAGGCTACTATGATAAAACAAACTACCAAAAGTAGCTAAGTAATTAGTATATGTATATGCCATTTTAATTCAAAGACATGCATTTGTAGTGTTTCAACCCATCCTATAATGTTTAAAGCAAACTTAGCTCTTTTGATATGTATCAATCTAACAGGTTTCATGTTTCTAACAAAAGTAGCTCCACGTTAATTTCTCTATTCGGTTTATTTTTCATAAGTATAACCCATTTTTGTCTACAAAAACTGTCATTTTCTTTATTTCTTTTTCATTGTAATTTTTATTAAACAACATATTTTGATATCAATACATTATATTTACAAATAATTAGATTTAAAAAAACTCAAATATCAATACATTTTATTTACAAAAAATTAGATTTAAAAAAACTCATATATCAATACATTATATTTATAAAAAATTATATTAAAAAAAATACAATTCTCAATACATTATATTTACGAAAGATTAGATTTAAAAAACTCAAATACCAATACATTACAACTTAAATCAATAAAATTTTTCAATTTTTTTTCATATTCTCTTGTATTAGTGTTTAACACATATATTTGATATTTTTTACAAAAAGGTACGAAATAAGGATAAATGATTCTTTCAATGATGAATTGGTGTAGTAAGTAATTAGTATATGTATATGCGATTTTAATTCAAAGACATGTATTTGGAGTGTTTCAACCCATCCTATAATGTTGAAAGCAAACTTAACTCTTTTCCCATGTATCCATCTATTAGGTTTCATGTTTCTAACAAAACTTGCTCTACGTTATTTTCACAAACTTGTTTTATTTTTCATAACTTGCACCCATCTTTGTCTACAAAAACTGTCATTTTCTTTATTTATTTTTTTCATTGTAATTTTTATTAAACAACATATTTTGATATCAATACATTATATTTACAAATAATTAGATTTAAAAAAATTCTAATATCAATACATTATATTTACAAAATATTAGATTTAAAAAAACTCAAATATCAAAACATTATATTTACAAAAAATTAGATTTAAAAAAAATTCAAATATCAATACATTATATTTACGAAAAATTAGATTAAAAAAACTCAAATATCAATACATTACAATTTAAATCAATAAAATTATTCATAATTTTTTTGCATATTCTCTTGTTTTAGTGTTTAACGCATATATTTGATATTTCTTACAAATAGGTATGAAATAAGGATAAATTATTCTTTCAATGATGATTTGGTGTAGTAAACATAGTCACTTTTAGAAGGCTACTATGATAAAAAAATACCAAAAGTAGCTAAGTAATTAGTATATGTATATGCCATTTTAATTCAAAGACATGCATTTGTAGTGTTTCAACCCATCCTATAATGTTTAAAGCAAACTTAGCTCTTTTGATATGTATCAATCTAACAGGTTTCATGTTTCTAACAAAAGTAGCTCAACGTTAATTTCTCTATTCGGTTTATTTTTCATAAGTATAACCCATTTTTGTCTACAAAACTGTCATTTTCTTTATTTCTTTTTTCATTGTAATTTTTATTAAACAAAATATTTTGATATCAATACATTATATTTACAAATAATTAGATTTAAAAAAACTCAAATATCAATACATTATATTTACAAAAAATTAGATTTAAAAAAACTCAAATATCAATACATTATATTTATAAAAAATTAGATTAAAAAAAATCAAATATCAATACATTATATTTACGAAAGATTAGATTTAAAAAACTCAAATACCAATACATTACAATTTAAATCAATAAAATTTTTCAATTTTTTTTCATATTCTCTTGTATTAGTGTTTAACACATATATTTGATATTTTTTACAAAAAGGTACGAAATAAGGATAAATGATTCTTTCAATGATGAATTGGTGTAGTAAGTAATTAGTATATGTATATGCGATTTTAATTCAAAGACATGTATTTGGAGTGTTTCAACCCATCCTATAATGTTGAAACCAAACTTAGCTCTTTTCCCATGTATCCATCTATTAGGTTTCATGTTTCTAACAAAAGTTGCTCTACGTTATTTTCACTAACTTGTTTTATTTTTCATAACTTGCACCCATCTTTGTCTACAAAAACTGTCATTTTCTTTATTTCTTTTTTTCATTGTAATTTTTATTAAACAACATATTTTGATATCAATACATTATATTTACAAATAATTAGATTTAAAAAAATTCTAATATCAATACATTATATTTACAAAATATTAGATTTAAAAAAACTCAAATATCAAAACATTATATTTACAAAAAATTAGATTTAAAAAAAATTCAAATATCAATACATTATATTTACGAAAATTAGATTAAAAAAACTCAAATATCAATACATTACAATTTAAATCAATAAAATTATTCATAATTTTTTTGCATATTCTCTTGTTTTAGTGTTTAACGCATATATTTGATATTTCTTACAAATAGGTATGAAATAAGGATAAATTATTCTTTCAATGATGATTTGGTGTAGTAAACATAGTCACTTTTAGAAGGCTACTATGATAAAAAAATACCAAAAGTAGCTAAGTAATTAGTATATGTATATGCCATTTTAATTCAAAGACATGCATTTGTAGTGTTTCAACCCATCCTATAATGTTTAAAGCAAACTTAGCTCTTTTGATATGTATCAATCTAACAGGTTTCATGTTTCTAACAAAAGTAGCTCAACGTTAATTTCTCTATTCGGTTTATTTTTCATAAGTATAACCCATTTTTGTCTACAAAACTGTCATTTTCTTTATTTCTTTTTTCATTGTAATTTTTATTAAACAAAATATTTTGATATCAATACATTATATTTACAAATAATTAGATTTAAAAAAACTCAAATATCAATACATTATATTTACAAAAAATTAGATTTAAAAAAACTCAAATATCAATACATTATATTTATAAAAAATTAGATTAAAAAAAATCAAATATCAATACATTATATTTACGAAAGATTAGATTTAAAAAACTCAAATACCAATACATTACAATTTAAATCAATAAAATTATTCATAATTTTTTTGCATAAACTCTTGTTTTAGTGTTTAACACATATATTTGATATTTTTTACGAAAAAGTACGAAATAAGGATAAATGATTCTTTCAATGATGAATTGGTGTAGTAAGTAATTAGTATATGTATATGCGATTTTAATTCAAAGACATGTATTTGGAGTGTTTCAACCCATCCTATATGTTGAAACCAAACTTAGCTCTTTTCCCATGTATCCATCTATTAGGTTTCATGTTTCTAACAAAAGTTGCTCTACGTTATTTTCACTAACTTGTTTTATTTTTCATAACTTTAACCCATCTTTGTCTACAAAAACTGTCATTTTCTTTATTTCTTTTTTTCATTGTAATGTTTATTAAACAACATATTTTGATATCAATACATTATATTTACAAATAATTATATTTAAAAAAATTCTAATATCAATACATTATATTTACAAAATATTAGATTTAAAAAAACTCAAATATCAAAACATTAGATTTACAAAATATTAGATTTAAAAAAAATTCAAATATCAATGCATTATATTTACGAAAAGTTAGATTTAAAAAACTTAAATATCAATACATTACAATTTAAATCAATAAAATTATTCATAATTTTTTTGCATATTCTTTTGTTTTAGTGTTTAACACATATATTTGATATTTTTTACAAAAAGGTACGAAATAAGGGTAAATGATTCTTTCAATGATGAATTGGTGTACCTTTAGAAGGCTACTATGATAAAAAAAAATACATAAAGTAGCTAAGTAATTAGTATATGTATTTGCGATTTTAATTCAAAGACATGCATTTGGAGTGTTTCAACCCATCCTATAATGTTGAAAGCAATCTTAGCTCTTTTCCCATGTATCCATCTCTTAGTTATAAAAAAACTCAAATATCAATACATTACAATTTAAATCAACAAAAATATTCATAATTTTTTTGCATATTCTCTTATTTTAGTGTTTAACGCATATATTTGATATTTTTTACAAATAGGTATGAAATAAGGATAAATTATTCTTTCAATGATGATTTGGTGTAGTAAACATAGTCACCTTTAGAAGGCTACTATGATAAAACAAACTACCAAAAGTAGCTAAGTAATTAGTATATGTATATGCCATTTTAATTCAAAGACATGCATTTGTAGTGTTTCAACCCATCCTATAATGTTTAAAGCAAACTTAGCTCTTTTGATATGTATCAATCTAACAGGTTTCATGTTTCTAACAAAAGTAGCTCCACGTTAATTTCTCTATTCGGTTTATTTTTCATAAGTATAACCCATTTTTGTCTACAAAAACTGTCATTTTCTTTATTTCTTTTGTCATTGTAATTTTTATTAAACAACATATTTTGATATCAATACATTATATTTACAAATAATTAGATTTAAAAAAACTCAAATATCAATACATTATATTTACAAAAAATTAGATTTAAAAAAACTCATATATCAATACATTATATTTATAAAAAATTAGATTAAAAAAAATTCAATTATCAATACATTATATTTACGAAAGATTAGATTTAAAAAACTCAAATACCAATACATTACAATTTAAATCAATAAAATTATTCATAATTTTTTTGCATAAACTCTTGTTTTAGTGTTTAACACATATATTTGATATTTTTTACGAAAAGGTACGAAATAAGGATAAATGATTCTTTCAATGATGAATTGGTGTAGTAAGTAATTAGTATATGTATATGCGATTTTAATTCAAAGACATGTATTTGGAGTGTTTCAACCCATCCTATAATGTTGAAACCAAACTTAGCTCTTTTCCCATGTATCCATCTATTAGGTTTCATGTTTCTAACAAAAGTTGCTCTACGTTATTTTCACTAACTTGTTTTATTTTTCATAACTTTAACCCATCTTTGTCTACAAAAACTGTCATTTTCTTTATTTCTTTTTTTCATTGTAATTTTTATTAAACAACATATTTTGATATCAATACATTATATTTACAAATAATTATATTTAAAAAAATTTAATATCAATACATTATATTTACAAAATATTAGATTTAAAAAAACTCAAATATCAAAACATTAGATTTACAAAAAATTAGATATAAAAAAAATTCAAATATCAATGCATTATATTTACGAAAAGTTAGATTTAAAAAACTTAAATATCAATACATTACAATTTAAATCAATAAAATTATTCATAATTTTTTTGCATATTCTTTTGTTTTAGTGTTTAGCACATATATTTGATATTTTTTACAAAAAGGTACGAAATAAGGGTAAATGATTCTTTCAATGATGAATTGGTGTACCTTTTGAAGGCTACTATGATAAAAAAAAATACAAAAAGTAGCTAAGTAATTAGTATATGTATTTGCGATTTTAATTCAAAGACATGCATTTGGAGTGTTTCAACCCATCCTATAATGTTGAAAGCAATCTTAGCTCTTTTCCCATGTATCCATCTCTTAGTTATAAAAAAAACTCAAATATCAATACATTACAATTTAAATCAACAAAAATATTCATAATTTTTTTGCATATTCTCTTATTTTAGTGTTTAACGCATATATTTGATATTTTTACAAATAGGTATGAAATAAGGATAAATTATTCTTTCAATGATGATTTGGTGTAGTAAACATAGTCACCTTTAGAAGGCTACTATGATAAAACAAACTACCAAAAGTAGCTAAGTAATTAGTATATGTATATGCCATTTTAATTCAAAGACATGCATTTGTAGTGTTTCAACCCATCCTATAATGTTTAAAGCAAACTTAGCTCTTTTGATATGTATCAATCTAACAGGTTTCATGTTTCTAACAAAAGTAGCTGCACGTTAATTTCTCTATTCGGTTTATTTTTCATAAGTATAACCCATTTTTGTCTACAAAAACTGTCATTTTCTTTATTTCTTTTGTCATTGTAATTTTTATTAAACAACATATTTTGATATCAATACATTATATTTACAAATAATTAGATTTAAAAAAACTCAAATATCAATACATTATATTTACAAAAAATTAGATTTAAAAAAACTCATATATCAATACATTATATTTATAAAAAATTAGATTAAAAAAAATTGAATTATCAATACATTATATTTACGAAAGATTAGATTTAAAAAACTCAAATACCAATACATTACAATTTAAATCAATAAAATTATTCATAATTTTTTTGCATAAACTCTTGTTTTAGTGTTTAACACATATATTTGATATTTTTTACGAAAAGGTACGAAATAAGGATAAATGATTCTTTCAATGATGAATTGGTGTAGTAAGTAATTAGTATATGTATATGCGATTTTAATTCAAAGACATGTATTTGGAGTGTTTCAACCCATCCTATAATGTTGAAACCAAACTTAGCTCTTTTCCCATGTATCCATCTATTAGGTTTCATGTTTCTAACAAAAGTTGCTCTACGTTATTTTCACTAACTTGTTTTATTTTTCATAACTTTAACCCATCTTTGTCTACAAAAACTGTCATTTTCTTTATTTCTTTTTTTTCATTGTAATTTTTATTAAACAACATATTTTGATATCAATACATTATATTTACAAATAATTATATTTAAAAAAATTTAATATCAATACATTATATTTACAAAATATTAGATTTAAAAAAACTCAAATATCAAAACATTAGATTTACAAAAAATTGATATAAAAAAATTCAAATATCAATGCATTATATTTACGAAAAGTTAGATTTAAAAAACTTAAATATCAATACATTACAATTTAAATCAATAAAATTATTCATAATTTTTTTGCATATTCTTTTGTTTTAGTGTTTAGCACATATATTTGATATTTTTTACAAAAAGGTACGAAATAAGGGTAAATGATTCTTTCAATGATGAATTGGTGTACCTTTTGAAGGCTACTATGATAAAAAAAAATACAAAAAGTAGCTATGTAATTAGTATATGTATTTGCGATTTTAATTCAAAGACATGCATTTGGAGTGTTTCAACCCATCCTATAATGTTGAAAGCAATCTTAGCTCTTTTCCCATGTATCCATCTCTTAGTTATAAAAAAACTCAAATATCAATACATTACAATTTAAATCAACAAAAATATTCATAATTTTTTTGCATATTCTCTTATTTTAGTGTTTAACGCATATATTTGATATTTTTACAAATAGGTATGAAATAAGGATAAATTATTCTTTCAATGATGATTTGGTGTAGTAAACATAGTCACCTTTAGAAGGCTACTATGATAAAACAAACTACCAAAAGTAGCTAAGTAATTAGTATATGTATATGCCATTTTAATTCAAAGACATGCATTTGTAGTGTTTCAACCCATCCTATAATGTTTAAAGCAAACTTAGCTCTTTTGATATGTATCAATCTAACAGGTTTCATGTTTCTAACAAAAGTAGCTCCACGTTAATTTCTCTATTCGGTTTATTTTTCATAAGTATAACCCATTTTTGTCTACAAAAACTGTCATTTTCTTTATTTCTTTTTCATTGTAATTTTTATTAAACAACATATTTTGATATCAATACATTATATTTACAAATAATTAGATTTAAAAAAACTCAAATATCAATACATTTTATTTACAAAAAATTAGATTTAAAAAAACTCATATATCAATACATTATATTTATAAAAAATTATATTAAAAAAAATTCAATTCTCAATACATTATATTTACGAAAGATTAGATTTAAAAAACTCAAATACCAATACATTACAATTTAAATCAATAAAATTTTTCAATTTTTTTCATATTCTCTTGTATTAGTGTTTAACACATATATTTGATATTTTTTACAAAAAGGTACGAAATAAGGATAAATGATTCTTTCAATGATGAATTGGTGTAGTAAGTAATTAGTATATGTATATGCGATTTTAATTCAAAGACATGTATTTGGAGTGTTTCAACCCATCCTATAATGTTGAAAGCAAACTTAGCTCTTTTCCCATGTATCCATCTATTAGGTTTCATGTTTCTAACAAAACTTGCTCTACGTTATTTTCACAAACTTGTTTTATTTTTCATAACTTGCACCCATCTTTGTCTACAAAAACTGTCATTTTCTTTATTTATTTTTTTCATTGTAATTTTATTAAACAACATATTTTGATATCAATACATTATATTTACAAATAATTAGATTTAAAAAAATTCTAATATCAATACATTATATTTACAAAATATTAGATTTAAAAAAACTCAAATATCAAAACATTATATTTACAAAAAATTAGATTTAAAAAAAATTCAAATATCAATACATTATATTTACGAAAAATTAGATTAAAAAAACTCAAATATCAATACATTACAATTTAAATCAATAAAATTATTCATAATTTTTTTGCATATTCTCTTGTTTTAGTGTTTAACGCATATATTTGATATTTCTTACAAATAGGTATGAAATAAGGATAAATTATTCTTTCAATGATGATTTGGTGTAGTAAACATAGTCACTTTTAGAAGGCTACTATGATAAAAAAAAATACCAAAAGTAGCTAAGTAATTAGTATATGTATATGCCATATTAATTCAAAGACATGCATTTGTAGTGTTTCAACCCATCCTATAATGTTTAAAGCAAACTTAGCTCTTTTGATATGTATCAATCTAACAGGTTTCATGTTTCTAACAAAAGTAGCTCAACGTTAATTTCTCTATTCGGTTTATTTTTCATAAGTATAACCCATTTTTGTCTACAAAAACTGTCATTTTCTTTATTTCTTTTTTCATTGTAATTTTTATTAAACAACATATTTTGATATCAATACATTATATTTACAAATAATTAGATTTAAAAAAACTCAAATATCAATACATTATATTTACAAAAAATTAGATTTAAAAAAACTCAAATATCAATACATTATATTTATAAAAAATTAGATTAAAAAAAATCAAATATCAATACATTATATTTACGAAAGATTAGATTTAAAAAACTCAAATACCAATACATTACAATTTAAATCAATAAAATTTTCAATTTTTTTCATATTCTCTTGTTTTAGTGTTTAACACATATATTTGATATTTTTTACAAAAAGGTACGAAATAAGGATAAATGATTCTTTCAATGATGAATTGGTGTAGTAAGTAATTAGTATATGTATATGCGATTTTAATTCAAAGACATGTATTTGGAGTGTTTCAACCCATCCTATAATGTTGAAACCAAACTTAGCTCTTTTCCCATGTATCCATCTATTAGGTTTCATGTTTCTAACAAAAGTTGCTCTACGTTATTTTCACTAACTTGTTTTATTTTTCATAACTTTAACCCATCTTTGTCTACAAAAACTGTCATTTTCTTTATTTCTTTTTTTCATTGTAATTTTTATTAAACAACATATTTTGATATCAATACATTATATTTACAAATAATTATATTTAAAAAAATTCTAATATCAATACATTATATTTACAAAATATTAGATTTAAAAAAACTCAAATATCAAAACATTAGATTTACAAAAAATTAGATATAAAAAAATTCAAATATCAATGCATTATATTTACGAAAAGTTAGATTTAAAAAACTTAAATATCAATACATTACAATTTAAATCAATAAAATTATTCATAATTTTTTTGCATATTCTTTTGTTTTAGTGTTTAACACATATATTTGATATTTTTTACAAAAAGGTACGAAATAAGGGTAAATGATTCTTTCAATGATGAATTGGTGTACCTTTAGAAGGCTACTATGATAAAAAAAAATACATAAAGTAGCTAAGTAATTAGTATATGTATTTGCGATTTTAATTCAAAGACATGCATTTGGAGTGTTTCAACCCATCCTATAATGTTGAAAGCAATCTTAGCTCTTTTCCCATGTATCCATCTCTTAGTTATAAAAAAACTCAAATATCAATACATTACAATTTAAATCAACAAAAATATTCATAATTTTTTTGCATATTCTCTTATTTTAGTGTTTAACGCATATATTTGATATTTCTTACAAATAGGTATGAAATAAGGATAAATTATTCTTTCAATGATGATTTGGTGTAGTAAACATAGTCACCTTTAGAAGGCTACTATGATAAAACAAACTACCAAAAGTAGCTAAGTAATTAGTATATGTATATGCCATTTTAATTCAAAGACATGCATTTGTAGTGTTTCAACCCATCCTATAATGTTTAAAGCAAACTTAGCTCTTTTGATATGTATCAATCTAACAGGTTTCATGTTTCTAACAAAAGTAGCTCCACGTTAATTTCTCTATTCGGTTTATTTTTCATAAGTATAACCCATTTTTGTCTACAAAAACTGTCATTTTCTTTATTTCTTTTTTCATTGTAATTTTTATTAAACAACATATTTTGATATCAATACATTATATTTACAAATAATTAGATTTAAAAAAACTCAAATATCAATACATTATATTTACAAAAAATTAGATTTAAAAAAACTCATATATCAATACATTATATTTATAAAAAATTAGATTAAAAAAAATTGAATTATCAATACATTATATTTACGAAAGATTAGATTTAAAAAACTCAAATACCAATACATTACAATTTAAATCAATAAAATTATTCATAATTTTTTTGCATAAACTCTTGTTTTAGTGTTTAACACATATATTTGATATTTTTTACGAAAAGGTACGAAATAAGGATAAATGATTCTTTCAATGATGAATTGGTGTAGTAAGTAATTAGTATATGTATATGCGATTTTAATTCAAAGACATGTATTTGGAGTGTTTCAACCCATCCTATAATGTTGAAACCAAACTTAGCTCTTTTCCCATGTATCCATCTATTAGGTTTCATGTTTCTAACAAAAGTTGCTCTACGTTATTTTCACTAACTTGTTTTATTTTTCATAACTTTAACCCATCTTTGTCTACAAAAACTGTCATTTTCTTTATTTCTTTTTTTCATTGTAATGTTTATTAAACAACATATTTTGATATCAATACATTATATTTACAAATAATTATATTTAAAAAAATTTAATATCAATACATTATATTTACAAAATATTAGATTTAAAAAAACTCAAATATCAAAACATTAGATTTACAAAAAATGTGATATAAAAAAAATTCAAATATCAATGCATTATATTTACGAAAAGTTAGATTTAAAAAACTTAAATATCAATACATTACAATTTAAATCAATAAAATTATTCATAATTTTTTTGCATATTCTTTTGTTTTAGTGTTTAGCACATATATTTGATATTTTTTACAAAAAGGTACGAAATAAGGGTAAATGATTCTTTCAATGATGAATTGGTGTACCTTTTGAAGGCTACTATGATAAAAAAAAATACAAAAAGTAGCTATGTAATTAGTATATGTATTTGCGATTTTAATTCAAAGACATGCATTTGGAGTGTTTCAACCCATCCTATAATGTTGAAAGCAATCTTAGCTCTTTTCCCATGTATCCATCTCTTAGTTATAAAAAAACTCAAATATCAATACATTACAATTTAAATCAACAAAAATATTCATAATTTTTTTGCATATTCTCTTATTTTAGTGTTTAACGCATATATTTGATATTTTTTACAAATAGGTATGAAATAAGGATAAATTATTCTTTCAATGATGATTTGGTGTAGTAAACATAGTCACCTTTAGAAGGCTACTATGATAAAACAAACTACCAAAAGTAGCTAAGTAATTAGTATATGTATATGCCATTTTAATTCAAAGACATGCATTTGTAGTGTTTCAACCCATCCTATAATGTTTAAAGCAAACTTAGCTCTTTTGATATGTATCAATCTAACAGGTTTCATGTTTCTAACAAAAGTAGCTCCACGTTAATTTCTCTATTCGGTTTATTTTTCATAAGTATAACCCATTTTTGTCTACAAAAACTGTCATTTTCTTTATTTCTTTTGTCATTGTAATTTTTATTAAACAACATATTTTGATATCAATACATTATATTTACAAATAATTAGATTTAAAAAAACTCAAATATCAATACATTATATTTACAAAAAATTAGATTTAAAAAAACTCATATATCAATACATTATATTTATAAAAAATTAGATTAAAAAAAATCAATTATCAATACATTATATTTACGAAAGATTAGATTTAAAAAACTCAAATACCAATACATTACAATTTAAATCAATAAAATTATTCATAATTTTTTTGCATAAACTCTTGTTTTAGTGTTTAACACATATATTTGATATTTTTTACGAAAAGGTACGAAATAAGGATAAATGATTCTTTCAATGATGAATTGGTGTAGTAAGTAATTAGTATATGTATATGCGATTTTAATTCAAAGACATGTATTTGGAGTGTTTCAACCCATCCTATAATGTTGAAACCAAACTTAGCTCTTTTCCCATGTATCCATCTATTAGGTTTCATGTTTCTAACAAAAGTTGCTCTACGTTATTTTCACTAACTTGTTTTATTTTTCATAACTTTAACCCATCTTTGTCTACAAAAACTGTCATTTTCTTTATTTCTTTTTTTCATTGTAATGTTTATTAAACAACATATTTTGATATCAATACATTATATTTACAAATAATTATATTTAAAAAAATTCTAATATCAATACATTATATTTACAAAATATTAGATTTAAAAAAACTCAAATATCAAAACATTAGATTTACAAAATATTAGATTTAAAAAAAATTCAAATATCAATGCATTATATTTACGAAAAGTTAGATTTAAAAAACTTAAATATCAATACATTACAATTTAAATCAATAAAATTATTCATAATTTTTTTGCATATTCTTTTGTTTTAGTGTTTAACACATATATTTGATATTTTTTACAAAAAGGTACGAAATAAGGGTAAATGATTTTTCAATGATGAATTGGTGTACCTTTAGAAGGCTACTATGATAAAAAAAATACATAAAGTAGCTAAGTAATTAGTATATGTATTTGCGATTTTAATTCAAAGACATGCATTTGGAGTGTTTCAACCCATCCTATAATGTTGAAAGCAATCTTAGCTCTTTTCCCATGTATCCATCTCTTAGTTATAAAAAAACTCAAATATCAATACATTACAATTTAAATCAACAAAAATATTCATAATTTTTTTGCATATTCTCTTATTTTAGTGTTTAACGCATATATTTGATATTTCTTACAAATAGGTATGAAATAAGGATAAATTATTCTTTCAATGATGATTTGGTGTAGTAAACATAGTCACCTTTAGAAGGCTACTATGATAAAACAAACTACCAAAAGTAGCTAAGTAATTAGTATATGTATATGCCATTTTAATTCAAAGACATGCATTTGTAGTGTTTCAACCCATCCTATAATGTTTAAAGCAAACTTAGCTCTTTTGATATGTATCAATCTAACAGGTTTCATGTTTCTAACAAAAGTAGCTGCACGTTAATTTCTCTATTCGGTTTATTTTTCATAAGTATAACCCATTTTTGTCTACAAAAACTGTCATTTTCTTTATTTCTTTTTTCATTGTAATTTTTATTAAACAACATATTTTGATATCAATACATTATATTTACAAATAATTAGATTTAAAAAAACTCAAATATCAATACATTATATTTACAAAAAATTAGATTTAAAAAAACTCATATATCAATACATTATATTTATAAAAAATTAGATTAAAAAAAATTGAATTATCAATACATTATATTTACGAAAGATTAGATTTAAAAACTCAAATACCAATACATTACAATTTAAATCAATAAAATTATTCATAATTTTTTTGCATAAACTCTTGTTTTAGTGTTTAACACATATATTTGATATTTTTTACGAAAAGGTACGAAATAAGGATAAATGATTCTTTCAATGATGAATTGGTGTAGTAAGTAATTAGTATATGTATATGCGATTTTAATTCAAAGACATGTATTTGGAGTGTTTCAACCCATCCTATAATGTTGAAACCAAACTTAGCTCTTTTCCCATGTATCCATCTATTAGGTTTCATGTTTCTAACAAAAGTTGCTCTACGTTATTTTCACTAACTTGTTTTATTTTTCATAACTTTAACCCATCTTTGTCTACAAAAACTGTCATTTTCTTTATTTCTTTTTTTTCATTGTAATGTTTATTAAACAACATATTTTGATATCAATACATTATATTTACAAATAATTATATTTAAAAAAAATTTAATATCAATACATTATATTTACAAAATATTAGATTTAAAAAAACTCAAATATCAAAACATTAGATTTACAAAAAATGTGATATAAAAAAAATTCAAATATCAATGCATTATATTTACGAAAAGTTAGATTTAAAAAACTTAAATATCAATACATTACAATTTAAATCAATAAAATTATTCATAATTTTTTTGCATATTCTTTTGTTTTAGTGTTTAGCACATATATTTGATATTTTTTACAAAAAGGTACGAAATAAGGGTAAATGATTCTTTCAATGATGAATTGGTGTACCTTTTGAAGGCTACTATGATAAAAAAAAATACAAAAAGTAGCTATGTAATTAGTATATGTATTTGCGATTTTAATTCAAAGACATGCATTTGGAGTGTTTCAACCCATCCTATAATGTTGAAAGCAATCTTAGCTCTTTTCCCATGTATCCATCTCTTAGTTATAAAAAAACTCAAATATCAATACATTACAATTTAAATCAACAAAAATATTCATAATTTTTTTGCATATTCTCTTATTTTAGTGTTTAACGCATATATTTGATATTTTTTACAAATAGGTATGAAATAAGGATAAATTATTCTTTCAATGATGATTTGGTGTAGTAAACATAGTCACCTTTAGAAGGCTACTATGATAAAACAAACTACCAAAAGTAGCTAAGTAATTAGTATATGTATATGCCATTTTAATTCAAAGACATGCATTTGTAGTGTTTCAACCCATCCTATAATGTTTAAAGCAAACTTAGCTCTTTTGATATGTATCAATCTAACAGGTTTCATGTTTCTAACAAAAGTAGCTTCACGTTAATTTCTCTATTCGGTTTATTTTTCATAAGTATAACCCATTTTTGTCTACAAAAACTGTCATTTTCTTTATTTCTTTTGTCATTGTAATTTTTATTAAACAACATATTTTGATATCAATACATTATATTTACAAATAATTAGATTTAAAAAAACTCAAATATCAATACATTATATTTACAAAAAATTAGATTTAAAAAAACTCATATATCAATACATTATATTTATAAAAAATTAGATTAAAAAAAATCAAATATCAATACATTATATTTACGAAAGATTAGATTTAAAAAACTCAAATACCAATACATTACAATTTAAATCAATAAAATTATTCATAATTTTTTTGCATAAACTCTTGTTTTAGTGTTTAACACATATATTTGATATTTTTTACGAAAAAGTACGAAATAAGGATAAATGATTCTTTCAATGATGAATTGGTGTAGTAAGTAATTAGTATATGTATATGCGATTTTAATTCAAAGACATGTATTTGGAGTGTTTCAACCCATCCTATAATGTTGAAACCAAACTTAGCTCTTTTCCCATGTATCCATCTATTAGGTTTCATGTTTCTAACAAAAGTTGCTCTACGTTATTTTCACTAACTTGTTTTATTTTTCATAACTTTAACCCATCTTTGTCTACAAAACTGTCATTTTCTTTATTTCTTTTTTTCATTGTAATGTTTATTAAACAACATATTTTGATATCAATACATTATATTTACAAATAATTATATTTAAAAAAATTCTAATATCAATACATTATATTTACAAAATATTAGATTTAAAAAAACTCAAATATCAAAACATTAGATTTACAAAATATTAGATTTAAAAAAAATTCAAATATCAATGCATTATATTTACGAAAAGTTAGATTTAAAAAACTTAAATATCAATACATTACAATTTAAATCAATAAAATTATTCATAATTTTTTTGCATATTCTTTTGTTTTAGTGTTTAACACATATATTTGATATTTTTTACAAAAAGGTACGAAATAAGGGTAAATGATTTTTCAATGATGAATTGGTGTACCTTTAGAAGGCTACTATGATAAAAAAAATACATAAAGTAGCTAAGTAATTAGTATATGTATTTGCGATTTTAATTCAAAGACATGCATTTGGAGTGTTTCAACCCATCCTATAATGTTGAAAGCAATCTTAGCTCTTTTCCCATGTATCCATCTCTTAGTTATAAAAAAACTCAAATATCAATACATTACAATTTAAATCAACAAAAATATTCATAATTTTTTTGCATATTCTCTTATTTTAGTGTTTAACGCATATATTTGATATTTCTTACAAATAGGTATGAAATAAGGATAAATTATTCTTTCAATGATGATTTGGTGTAGTAAACATAGTCACCTTTAGAAGGCTACTATGATAAAACAAACTACCAAAAGTAGCTAAGTAATTAGTATATGTATATGCCATTTTAATTCAAAGACATGCATTTGTAGTGTTTCAACCCATCCTATAATGTTTAAAGCAAACTTAGCTCTTTTGATATGTATCAATCTAACAGGTTTCATGTTTCTAACAAAAGTAGCTGCACGTTAATTTCTCTATTCGGTTTATTTTTCATAAGTATAACCCATTTTTGTCTACAAAAACTGTCATTTTCTTTATTTCTTTTTTCATTGTAATTTTTATTAAACAACATATTTTGATATCAATACATTATATTTACAAATAATTAGATTTAAAAAAACTCAAATATCAATACATTATATTTACAAAAAATTAGATTTAAAAAAACTCATATATCAATACATTATATTTATAAAAAATTAGATTAAAAAAAATTGAATTATCAATTCATTATATTTACGAAAGATTAGATTTAAACAACTCAAATACCAATACATTACAATTTAAATCAATAAAATTATTCATAATTTTTTTGCATAAACTCTTGTTTTAGTGTTTAACACATATATTTGATATTTTTTACGAAAAGGTACGAAATAAGGATAAATGATTCTTTCAATGATGAATTGGTGTAGTAAGTAATTAGTATATGTATATGCGATTTTAATTCAAAGACATGTATTTGGAGTGTTTCAACCCATCCTATAATGTTGAAACCAAACTTAGCTCTTTTCCCATGTATCCATCTATTAGGTTTCATGTTTCTAACAAAAGTTGCTCTACGTTATTTTCACTAACTTGTTTTATTTTTCATAACTTTAACCCATCTTTGTCTACAAAAACTGTCATTTTCTTTATTTCTTTTTTTTCATTGTAATGTTTATTAAACAACATATTTTGATATCAATACATTATATTTACAAATAATTATATTTAAAAAAAATTTAATATCAATACATTATATTTACAAAATATTAGATTTAAAAAAACTCAAATATCAAAACATTAGATTTACAAAAAATGTGATATAAAAAAAATTCAAATATCAATGCATTATATTTACGAAAAGTTAGATTTAAAAAACTTAAATATCAATACATTACAATTTAAATCAATAAAATTATTCATAATTTTTTTGCATATTCTTTTGTTTTAGTGTTTAGCACATATATTTGATATTTTTTACAAAAAGGTACGAAATAAGGGTAAATGATTTATTCAATGATGAATTGGTGTACCTTTTGAAGGCTACTATGATAAAAAAAAATACAAAAAGTAGCTATGTAATTAGTATATGTATTTGCGATTTTAATTCAAAGACATGCATTTGGAGTGTTTCAACCCATCCTATAATGTTGAAAGCAATCTTAGCTCTTTTCCCATGTATCCATCTCTTAGTTATAAAAAAACTCAAATATCAATACATTACAATTTAAATCAACAAAAATATTTTTAATTTTTTTGCATATTCTCTTATTTTAGTGTTTAACGCATATATTTGATATTTTTTACAAATAGGTATGAAATAAGGATAAATTATTCTTTCAATGATGATTTGGTGTAGTAAACATAGTCACCTTTAGAAGGCTACTATGATAAAACAAACTACCAAAAGTAGCTAAGTAATTAGTATATGTATATGCCATTTTAATTCAAAGACATGCATTTGTAGTGTTTCAACCCATCCTATAATGTTTAAAGCAAACTTAGCTCTTTTGATATGTATCAATCTAACAGGTTTCATGTTTCTAACAAAAGTAGCTTCACGTTAATTTCTCTATTCGGTTTATTTTTCATAAGTATAACCCATTTTTGTCTACAAAAACTGTCATTTTCTTTATTTCTTTTGTCATTGTAATTTTTATTAAACAACATATTTTGATATCAATACATTATATTTACAAATAATTAGATTTAAAAAAACTCAAATATCAATCCATTATATTTACAAAAAATTAGATTTAAAAAAACTCAAATATCAATACATTATATTTATAAAAAATTAGATTAAAAAAAATCAAATATCAATACATTATATTTACGAAAGATTAGATTTAAAAAACTCAAATACCAATACATTACAATTTAAATCAATAAAATTATTCATAATTTTTTTGCATAAACTCTTGTTTTAGTGTTTAACACATATATTTGATATTTTTTACGAAAAAGTACGAAATAAGGATAAATGATTCTTTCAATGATGAATTGGTGTAGTAAGTAATTAGTATATGTATATGCGATTTTAATTCAAAGACATGTATTTGGAGTGTTTCAACCCATCCTATAATGTTGAAACCAAACTTAGCTCTTTTCTCATGTATCCATCTATTAGGTTTCATGTTTCTAACAAAAGTTGCTCTACGTTATTTTCACTAACTTGTTTTATTTTTCATAGCTTTAACCCATCTTTGTCTACATAAACTGTCATTTTCTTTATTTCTTTTTTTCATTGTAATGTTTATTAAACAACATATTTTGATATCAATACATTATATTTACAAATAATTATATTTAAAAAAATTCTAATATCAATACATTATATTTACAAAATATTAGATTTAAAAAAACTCAAATATCAAAACATTAGATTTACAAAATATTAGATTTAAAAAAAATTCAAATATCAATGCATTATATTTACGAAAAGTTAGATTTAAAAAACTTAAATATCAATACATTACAATTTAAATCAATAAAATTATTCATAATTTTTTTGCATATTCTTTTGTTTTAGTGTTTAACACATATATTTGATATTTTTTACAAAAAGGTACGAAATAAGGGTAAATGATTTATTCAATGATGAATTGGTGTACCTTTAGAAGGCTACTATGATAAAAAAAATACATAAAGTAGCTAAGTAATTAGTATATGTATTTGCGATTTTAATTCAAAGACATGCATTTGGAGTGTTTCAACCCATCCTATAATGTTGAAAGCAATCTTAGCTCTTTTCCCATGTATCCATCTCTTAGTTATAAAAAAACTCAAATATCAATACATTACAATTTAAATCAACAAAAATATTCATAATTTTTTTGCATATTCTCTTATTTTAGTGTTTAACGCATATATTTGATATTTCTTACAAATAGGTATGAAATAAAGATAAATTATTCTTTCAATGATGATTTGGTGTAGTAAACATAGTCACCTTTAGAAGGCTACTATGATAAAACAAACTACCAAAAGTAGCTAAGTAATTAGTATATGTATATGCCATTTTAATTCAAAGACATGCATTTGTAGTGTTTCAACCCATCCTATAATGTTTAAAGCAAACTTAGCTCTTTTGATATGTATCAATCTAACAGGTTTCATGTTTCTAACAAAAGTAGCTGCACGTTAATTTCTCTATTCGGTTTATTTTTCATAAGTATAACCCATTTTTGTCTACAAAAACTGTCATTTTCTTTATTTCTTTTGTCATTGTAATTTTTATTAAACAACATATTTTGATATCAATACATTATATTTACAAATAATTAGATTTAAAAAATCTCAAATATCAATACATTATATTTACAAAAAATTAGATTTAAAAAAACTCATATATCAATACATTATATTTATAAAAAATTAGATTAAAAAAAATTGAATTATCAATACATTATATTTACGAAAAATTAGATTAAAAAAAATTGAATTATCAATACATTATAAAAATTACAATAAAAATTACAATGATTTAATGGGTTGAATAATTTTATTGACTTAAATTGTAATGTATTGATATTTAAGTTTTTTTTTAAATATGAAAAACTAAAATACAATTTATGGATAGCAAAATATGTTGTTTAATAAAAATTACAATGAAAAACAGAAATAAAGAAAATCATTATTTTTATAAACAAAGATGGGTTAAAGTTATGAAAAATAAATCAAATTATGAAAATAACATAGAGCTACCTTTTTTAGAAACATGAAATCTAGTAGATGGATCCATGGCAAAAGCGCTAAATTTGCTTTGAACATTATATGATGAGTTGAAACATTTCAAGTGCAAGTCTTTGAATTAAAATGACATATACATATACTTATTACTTAGCTACTTATTGTATTTGTTTATCATTGTAACCTTCTAAAGGTGATTATGTTTACAAAATATCATTGAAAGAATCATTTATACTTATTTCATACCTTTTTTGAAAAATAAAAAATCAAACATGTGTTAAACACTAAAAACAGGAGAATATGTAAAAAAAATTATGAACAATTTTATTGACTTAAATTGTAATGTATTGATATTTAAGTTTTTTTTGTAAATATGAAAAACTAAAATACAATTTATGGATAGCAAAATGTGTTGTTTAAAAAAATTACAATGAAAAAAAGAAATAAAGAAAATAATAGTTTTTACAGAGATGGGTTAAAGTTATGAAAAATAAAACAAATAGTGAAAATAACATAGAGCTACTTTTATAGAAACATCAAACCTATTACATGGATACATGGCAATAGAGCTAAGTTTGCTATGAACATTATAGGATGGGTAGAAACACTCCAAATGCATGTCTTTGAATCAAAATGGCATATACATATACTTATTACGTAGCTAGTTATTGTATTTTTTTTTTATCATAGTAGCCTTCTAAAGGTGACTATGTTAAGTACACCAAATCATCATTGAAAGAATCATTTATACTTATTTCATACCTTTTTTAAAAATAAAACATCAAATATATGTTTTAAACACTAAAACAAGAGAATATGCAAAAAAAATTATGAATAATTTTATTGATTTAAATTGTGATGTATTGATATTTGAGTTTTTTTAAATATAATTTATTGAAATCAAAATATGTTGTTTAATAAAACTATAATGAAAAAAAGAAATAAATAAAATGATAGTTTTTATAGACAACATGGGTTAAAGTTATGAAAAATAAATCAAACTATGAAAATACCGTAGAGTTACATTTTTTAGAAAGATGAAATCTAGTAGATGGATCCATGGAAAAAGAGCTAAATTTGCTTTGAACATTATATGATGGGTTGAAACATTTCAAGTGCAAGTCTTTGAATTAAAATGACATATACATATACTTATTACTTAGCTACTTATTGTATTTGTTTATCATTGTCGCCTTCTAAAGGCAACTATGTTTAGAAAACATCATTGAAAGAATCATTTATACTTATTTCATACCTTTATTAAAAATAAAAAATCAAACATGTGTTAAAGACTAAAACAAGAGAATATGTAAAAAAATTATAAAATAATTTTATTGACTTAAATTGTAAATGTATTGATATTTAAGTTTTGAAAGAATCATTTATACTTATTTCATACCTTTTTTAAAAATAAAACATCAAATATATGTGTTAAACACTTAAACAAGAGAATATGCAAAAAAATAATGAATAATTTTATTGATTTAAATTGTAATGTATCGATATTCGAGTTTTTTTAAATATAATTTATTGATATCAAAATATGTTGTTTAATAAAATTACAATGAAAAAAAGAAATAAAGAAAAATAAAAATTACAATAAAAATTACAATGATTTAATGGGTTGAATAATTTTATTGACTTAAATTGTAATGTATTGATATTTAAGTTTTTTTTTAATATGAAAAACTAAAATACAATTTATGGATAGCAAAATATGTTGTTTAATAAAAATTACAATGAAAAACAGAAATAAAGAAAATCATTATTTTTATAAACAAAGATGGGTTAAAGTTATGAAAAATAAATCAAATTATGAAAATAACATAGAGCTACCTTTTTTAGAAACATGAAATCTAGTAGATGGATCCATGGCAAAAGCGCTAAATTTGCTTTGAACATTATATGATGAGTTGAAACATTTCAAGTGCAAGTCTTTGAATTAAAATGACATATACATATACTTATTACTTAGCTACTTATTGTATTTGTTTATCATTGTAACCTTCTAAAGGTGATTATGTTTACAAAATATCATTGAAAGAATCATTTATACTTATTTCATACCTTTTTTGAAAAATAAAAAATCAAACATGTGTTAAACACTAAAAACAAGAGAATATGTAAAAAAAATTATGAATAATTTTATTGACTTAAATTGTAATGTATTGATATTTAAGTTTTTTTATAAATATGAAAAACTAAAATACAATTTATGGATAGCAAAATGTGTTGTTTAAAAAAATTACAATGAAAAAAAGAAATAAAGAAAATAATAGTTTTTACAAAGATGGGTTAAAGTTATGAAAAATAAAACAAATAGTGAAAATAACATAGAGCTACTTTTATAGAAACATCAAACCTATTACATGCATACATGGCAATAGAGCTAAGTTTGCTATGAACATTATAGGATGGGTAGAAACACTCCAAATGCATGTCTTTGAATCAAAATGGCATATACATATACTTATTACGTAGCTAGTTATTGTATTTTTTTTTATCATAGTAGCCTTCTAAAGGTGACTATGTTAAGTACACCAAATCATCATTGAAAGAATCATTTATACTTATTTCATACCTTTTTTAAAAATAAAACATCAAATATATGTTTTAAACACTAAAACAAGAGAATATGCAAAAAAAATTATGAATAATTTTATTGATTTAAATTGTGATGTATTGATATTTGAGTTTTTTTAAATATAATTTATTGAAATCAAAATATTTTGTTTAATAAAACTATAATGAAAAAAAGAAATAAATAAAATGATAGTTTTTATAGACAAGATGGGTTAAAGTTATGAAAAATAAATCAAATTATGAAAATACCGTAGAGTTACATTTTTTAGAAAGATGAAATCTAGTAGATGGATCCATGGAAAAAGAGCTAAATTCGCTTTGAACATTATATGATGGGTTGAAACATTTCAAGTGCAAGTCTTTGAATTAAAATGACATATACATATACTTATTACTTAGCTACTTATTGTATTTGTTTATCATTGTCGCCTTCTAAAGGCAACTATGTTTAGAAAACATCATTGAAAGAATCATTTATACTTATTTCATACCTTTATTAAAAATAAAAAATCAAACATGTGTTAAAGACTAAAACAAGAGAATATGTAAAAAAATATAAAATAATTTTATTGACTTAAATTGTAAATGTATTGATATTTAAGTTTTGAAAGAATCATTTATACTTATTTCATACCTTTTTTAAAAATAAAACATCAAATATATGTGTTAAACACTTAAACAAGAGAATATGCAAAAAAATAATGAATAATTTTATTGATTTAAATTGTAATGTATCGATATTCGAGTTTTTTTAAATATAATTTATTGATATCAAAATATGTTGTTTAATAAAAATTACAATGAAAAAAAGAAATAAAGAAAAATAAAAATTACAATAAAAATTACAATGATTTAATGGGTTGAATAATTTTATTGACTTAAATTGTAATGTATTGATATTTAAGTTTTTTTTTAAATATGAAAAACTAAAATACAATTTATGGATAGCAAAATATGTTGTTTAATAAAAATTACAATGAAAAACAGAAATAAAGAAAATCATTATTTTTATAAACAAAGATGGGTTAAAGTTATGAAAAATAAATCAAATTATGAAAATAACATAGAGCTACCTTTTTTAGAAACATGAAATCTAGTAGATGGATCCATGGCAAAAGCGCTAAATTTGCTTTGAACATTATATGATGAGTTGAAACATTTCAAGTGCAAGTCTTTGAATTAAAATGACATATACATATACTTATTACTTAGCTACTTATTGTATTTGTTTATCATTGTAACCTTCTAAAGGTGATTATGTTTACAAAATATCATTGAAAGAATCATTTATACTTATTTCATACCTTTTTTGAAAAATAAAAAATCAAACATGTGTTAAACACTAAAAACAAGAGAATATGTAAAAAAAATTATGAATAATTTTATTGACTTAAATTGTAATGTATTGATATTTAAGTTTTTTTATAAATATGAAAAACTAAAATACAATTTATGGATAGCAAAATGTGTTGTTTAAAAAAATTACAATGAAAAAAAGAAATAAAGAAAATAATAGTTTTTACAAAGATGGGTTAAAGTTATGAAAAATAAAACAAATAGTGAAAATAACATAGAGCTACTTTTATAGAAACATCAAACCTATTACATGGATACATGGCAATAGAGCTAAGTTTGCTATGAACATTATAGGATGGGTAGAAACACTCCAAATGCATGTCTTTGAATCAAAATGGCATATACATATACTTATTACGTAGCTAGTTATTGTATTTTTTTTTATCATAGTAGCCTTCTAAAGGTGACTATGTTAAGTACACCAAATCATCATTGAAAGAATCATTTATACTTATTTCATACCTTTTTTAAAAATAAAACATCAAATATATGTTTTAAACACTAAAACAAGAGAATATGCAAAAAAAATTATGAATAATTTTATTGATTTAAATTGTGATGTATTGATATTTGAGTTTTTTTAAATATAATTTATTGAAATCAAAATATGTTGTTTAATAAAACTATAATGAAAAAAAGAAATAAATAAAATGATAGTTTTTATAGACAAGATGGGTTAAAGTTATGAAAAATAAATCAAATTATGAAAATACCGTAGAGTTACATTTTTTAGAAAGATGAAATCTAGTAGATGGATCCATGGAAAAAGAGCTAAATTTGCTTTGAACATTATATGATGGGTTGAAACATTTCAAGTGCAAGTCTTTGAATTAAAATGACATATACATATACTTATTACTTAGCTACTTATTGTATTTGTTTATCATTGTCGCCTTCTAAAGGCGACTATGTTTAGAAAACATCATTGAAAGAATCATTTATACTTATTTCATACCTTTATTAAAAATAAAAAATCAAACATGTGTTAAAGACTAAAACAAGAGAATATGTAAAAAAATTATAAAATAATTTTATTGACTTAAATTGTAAATGTATTGATATTTAAGTTTTGAAAGAATCATTTATACTTATTTCATACCTTTTTTAAAAATAAAACATCAAATATATGTGTTAAACACTTAAACAAGAGAATATGCAAAAAAATAATGAATAATTTTATTGATTTAAATTGTAATGTATCGATATTCGAGTTTTTTTAAATATAATTTATTGATATCAAAATATGTTGTTTAATAAAAATTACAATGAAAAAAAGAAATAAAGAAAAATAAAAATTACAATAAAAATTACAATGATTTAATGGGTTGAATAATTTTATTGACTTAAATTGTAATGTATTGATATTTAAGTTTTTTTTTAAATATGAAAAACTAAAATACAATTTATGGATAGCAAAATATGTTGTTTAATAAAAATTACAATGAAAAACAGAAATAAAGAAAATCATTATTTTTATAAACAAAGATGGGTTAAAGTTATGAAAAATAAATCAAATTATGAAAATAACATAGAGCTACCTTTTTTAGAAACATGAAATCTAGTAGATGGATCCATGGCAAAAGCGCTAAATTTGCTTTGAACATTATATGATGAGTTGAAACATTTCAAGTGCAAGTCTTTGAATTAAAATGACATATACATATACTTATTACTTAGCTACTTATTGTATTTGTTTATCATTGTAACCTTCTAAAGGTGATTATGTTTACAAAATATCATTGAAAGAATCATTTATACTTATTTCATACCTTTTTTGAAAAATAAAAAATCAAACATGTGTTAAACACTAAAAACAAGAGAATATGTAAAAAAAATTATGAATAATTTTATTGACTTAAATTGTAATGTATTGATATTTAAGTTTTTTTATAAATATGAAAAACTAAAATACAATTTATGGATAGCAAAATGTGTTGTTTAAAAAAATTACAATGAAAAAAAGAAATAAAGAAAATAATAGTTTTTACAAAGATGGGTTAAAGTTATGAAAAATAAAACAAATAGTGAAAATAACATAGAGCTACTTTTATAGAAACATCAAACCTATTACATGGATACATGGCAATAGAGCTAAGTTTGCTATGAACATTATAGGATGGGTAGAAACACTCCAAATGCATGTCTTTGAATCAAAATGGCATATACATATACTTATTACGTAGCTAGTTATTGTATTTTTTTTTATCATAGTAGCCTTCTAAAGGTGACTATGTTAAGTACACCAAATCATCATTGAAAGAATCATTTATACTTATTTCATACCTTTTTTAAAAATAAAACATCAAATATATGTTTTAAACACTAAAACAAGAGAATATGCAAAAAAAATTATGAATAATTTTATTGATTTAAATTGTGATGTATTGATATTTGAGTTTTTTTAAATATAATTTATTGAAATCAAAATATGTTGTTTAATAAAACTATAATGAAAAAAAGAAATAAATAAAATGATAGTTTTTATAGACAAGATGGGTTAAAGTTATGAAAAATAAATCAAATTATGAAAATACCGTAGAGTTACATTTTTTAGAAAGATGAAATCTAGTAGATGGATCCATGGAAAAAGAGCTAAATTTGCTTTGAACATTATATGATGGGTTGAAACATTTCAAGTGCAAGTCTTTGAATTAAAATGACATATACATATACTTATTACTTAGCTACTTATTGTATTTGTTTATCATTGTCGCCTTCTAAAGGCGACTATGTTTAGAAAACATCATTGAAAGAATCATTTATACTTATTTCATACCTTTATTAAAAATAAAAAATCAAACATGTGTTAAAGACTAAAACAAGAGAATATGTAAAAAAATTATAAAATAATTTTATTGACTTAAATTGTAAATGTATTGATATTTAAGTTTTGAAAGAATCATTTATACTTATTTCATACCTTTTTTAAAAATAAAACATCAAATATATGTGTTAAACACTTAAACAAGAGAATATGCAAAAAAATAATGAATAATTTTATTGATTTAAATTGTAATGTATCGATATTCGAGTTTTTTTAAATATAATTTATTGATATCAAAATATGTTGTTTAATAAAAATTACAATGAAAAAAAGAAATAAAGAAAAATAAAAATTACAATAAAAATTACAATGATTTAATGGGTTGAATAATTTTATTGACTTAAATTGTAATGTATTGATATTTAAGTTTTTTTTTAAATATGAAAAACTAAAATACAATTTATGGATAGCAAAATATGTTGTTTAATAAAAATTACAATGAAAAACAGAAATAAAGAAAATCATTATTTTTATAAACAAAGATGGGTTAAAGTTATGAAAAATAAATCAAATTATGAAAATAACATAGAGCTACCTTTTTTAGAAACATGAAATCTAGTAGATGGATCCATGGCAAAAGCGCTAAATTTGCTTTGAACATTATATGATGAGTTGAAACATTTCAAGTGCAAGTCTTTGAATTAAAATGACATATACATATACTTATTACTTAGCTACTTATTGTATTTGTTTATCATTGTAACCTTCTAAAGGTGATTATGTTTACAAAATATCATTGAAAGAATCATTTATACTTATTTCATACCTTTTTTGAAAAATAAAAAATCAAACATGTGTTAAACACTAAAAACAAGAGAATATGTAAAAAAAATTATGAATAATTTTATTGACTTAAATTGTAATGTATTGATATTTAAGTTTTTTTGTAAATATGAAAAACTAAAATACAATTTATGGATAGCAAAATGTGTTGTTTAAAAAAATTACAATGAAAAAAAGAAATAAAGAAAATAATAGTTTTTACAAAGATGGGTTAAAGTTATGAAAAATAAAACAAATAGTGAAAATAACATAGAGCTACTTTTATAGAAACATCAAACCTATTACATGGATACATGGCAATAGAGCTAAGTTTGCTATGAACATTATAGGATGGGTAGAAACACTCCAAATGCATGTCTTTGAATCAAAATGGCATATACATATACTTATTACGTAGCTAGTTATTGTATTTTTTTTTATCATAGTAGCCTTCTAAAGGTGACTATGTTAAGTACACCAAATCATCATTGAAAGAATCATTTATACTTATTTCATACCTTTTTTAAAAATAAAACATCAAATATATGTTTTAAACACTAAAACAAGAGAATATGCAAAAAAATTATGAATAATTTTATTGATTTAAATTGTGATGTATTGATATTTGAGTTTTTTTAAATATAATTTATTGAAATCAAAATATGTTGTTTAATAAAACTATAATGAAAAAAAGAAATAAATAAAATGATAGTTTTTATAGACAAGATGGGTTAAAGTTATGAAAAATAAATCAAATTATGAAAATACCGTAGAGTTACATTTTTTAGAAAGATGAAATCTAGTAGATGGATCCATGGAAAAAGAGCTAAATTTGCTTTGAACATTATATGATGGGTTGAAACATTTCAAGTGCAAGTCTTTGAATTAAAATGACATATACATATACTTATTACTTAGCTACTTATTGTATTTGTTTATCATTGTCGCCTTCTAAAGGCGACTATGTTTAGAAAACATCATTGAAAGAATCATTTATACTTATTTCATACCTTTATTAAAAATAAAAAATCAAACATGTGTTAAAGACTAAAACAAGAGAATATGTAAAAAAATTATAAAATAATTTTATTGACTTAAATTGTAAATGTATTGATATTTAAGTTTTGAAAGAATCATTTATACTTATTTCATACCTTTTTTAAAAATAAAACATCAAATATATGTGTTAAACACTTAAACAAGAGAATATGCAAAAAAATAATGAATAATTTTATTGATTTAAATTGTAATGTATCGATATTCGAGTTTTTTTAAATATAATTTATTGATATCAAAATATGTTGTTTAATAAAAATTACAATGAAAAAAAGAAATAAAGAAAAATAAAAATTACAATAAAAATTACAATGATTTAATGGGTTGAATAATTTTATTGACTTAAATTGTAATGTATTGATATTTAAGTTTTTTTTTAAATATGAAAAACTAAAATACAATTTATGGATAGCAAAATATGTTGTTTAATAAAAATTACAATGAAAAACAGAAATAAAGAAAATCATTATTTTTATAAACAAAGATGGGTTAAAGTTATGAAAAATAAATCAAATTATGAAAATAACATAGAGCTACCTTTTTTAGAAACATGAAATCTAGTAGATGGATCCATGGCAAAAGCGCTAAATTTGCTTTGAACATTATATGATGAGTTGAAACATTTCAAGTGCAAGTCTTTGAATTAAAATGACATATACATATACTTATTACTTAGCTACTTATTGTATTTGTTTATCATTGTAACCTTCTAAAGGTGATTATGTTTACAAAATATCATTGAAAGAATCATTTATACTTATTTCATACCTTTTTTGAAAAATAAAAAATCAAACATGTGTTAAACACTAAAAACAAGAGAATATGTAAAAAAAATTATGAATAATTTTATTGACTTAAATTGTAATGTATTGATATTTAAGTTTTTTTTATAAATATGAAAAACTAAAATACAATTTATGGATAGCAAAATGTGTTGTTTAAAAAAATTACAATGAAAAAAAGAAATAAAGAAAATAATAGTTTTTACAAAGATGGGTTAAAGTTATGAAAAATAAAACAAATAGTGAAAATAACATAGAGCTACTTTTATAGAAACATCAAACCTATTACATGGATACATGGCAATAGAGCTAAGTTTGCTATGAACATTATAGGATGGGTAGAAACACTCCAAATGCATGTCTTTGAATCAAAATGGCATATACATATACTTATTACGTAGCTAGTTATTGTATTTTTTTTTATCATAGTAGCCTTCTAAAGGTGACTATGTTAAGTACACCAAATCATCATTGAAAGAATCATTTATACTTATTTCATACCTTTTTTAAAAATAAAACATCAAATATATGTTTTAAACACTAAAACAAGAGAATATGCAAAAAAAATTATGAATAATTTTATTGATTTAAATTGTGATGTATTGATATTTGAGTTTTTTTAAATATAATTTATTGAAATCAAAATATGTTGTTTAATAAAACTATAATGAAAAAAAGAAATAAATAAAATGATAGTTTTTATAGACAAGATGGGTTAAAGTTATGAAAAATAAATCAAATTATGAAAATACCGTAGAGTTACATTTTTTAGAAAGATGAAATCTAGTAGATGGATCCATGGAAAAAGAGCTAAATTTGCTTTGAACATTATATGATGGGTTGAAACATTTCAAGTGCAAGTCTTTGAATTAAAATGACATATACATATACTTATTACTTAGCTACTTATTGTATTTGTTTATCATTGTCGCCTTCTAAAGGCGACTATGTTTAGAAAACATCATTGAAAGAATCATTTATACTTATTTCATACCTTTATTAAAAATAAAAAATCAAACATGTGTTAAAGACTAAAACAAGAGAATATGTAAAAAAATTATAAAATAATTTTATTGACTTAAATTGTAAATGTATTGATATTTAAGTTTTGAAAGAATCATTTATACTTATTTCATACCTTTTTTAAAAATAAAACATCAAATATATGTGTTAAACACTTAAACAAGAGAATATGCAAAAAAATAATGAATAATTTTATTGATTTAAATTGTAATGTATCGATATTCGAGTTTTTTTAAATATAATTTATTGATATCAAAATATGTTGTTTAATAAAAATTACAATGAAAAAAAGAAATAAAGAAAAATAAAAATTACAATAAAAATTACAATGATTTAATGGGTTGAATAATTTTATTGACTTAAATTGTAATGTATTGATATTTAAGTTTTTTTTTAAATATGAAAAACTAAAATACAATTTATGGATAGCAAAATATGTTGTTTAATAAAAATTACAATGAAAAACAGAAATAAAGAAAATCATTATTTTTATAAACAAAGATGGGTTAAAGTTATGAAAAATAAATCAAATTATGAAAATAACATAGAGCTACCTTTTTTAGAAACATGAAATCTAGTAGATGGATCCATGGCAAAAGCGCTAAATTTGCTTTGAACATTATATGATGAGTTGAAACATTTCAAGTGCAAGTCTTTGAATTAAAATGACATATACATATACTTATTACTTAGCTACTTATTGTATTTGTTTATCATTGTAACCTTCTAAAGGTGATTATGTTTACAAAATATCATTGAAAGAATCATTTATACTTATTTCATACCTTTTTTGAAAAATAAAAAATCAAACATGTGTTAAACACTAAAAACAAGAGAATATGTAAAAAAAATTATGAATAATTTTATTGACTTAAATTGTAATGTATTGATATTTAAGTTTTTTTGTAAATATGAAAAACTAAAATACAATTTATGGATAGCAAAATGTGTTGTTTAAAAAAATTACAATGAAAAAAAGAAATAAAGAAAATAATAGTTTTTACAAAGATGGGTTAAAGTTATGAAAAATAAAACAAATAGTGAAAATAACATAGAGCTACTTTTATAGAAACATCAAACCTATTACATGGATACATGGCAATAGAGCTAAGTTTGCTATGAACATTATAGGATGGGTAGAAACACTCCAAATGCATGTCTTTGAATCAAAATGGCATATACATATACTTATTACGTAGCTAGTTATTGTATTTTTTTTTATCATAGTAGCCTTCTAAAGGTGACTATGTTAAGTACACCAAATCATCATTGAAAGAATCATTTATACTTATTTCATACCTTTTTTAAAAATAAAACATCAAATATATGTTTTAAACACTAAAACAAGAGAATATGCAAAAAAAATTATGAATAATTTTATTGATTTAAATTGTGATGTATTGATATTTGAGTTTTTTTAAATATAATTTATTGAAATCAAAATATGTTGTTTAATAAAACTATAATGAAAAAAAGAAATAAATAAAATGATAGTTTTTATAGACAAGATGGGTTAAAGTTATGAAAAATAAATCAAATTATGAAAATACCGTAGAGTTACATTTTTTAGAAAGATGAAATCTAGTAGATGGATCCATGGAAAAAGAGCTAAATTTGCTTTGAACATTATATGATGGGTTGAAACATTTCAAGTGCAAGTCTTTGAATTAAAATGACATATACATATACTTATTACTTAGCTACTTATTGTATTTGTTTATCATTGTCGCCTTCTAAAGGCGACTATGTTTAGAAAACATCATTGAAAGAATCATTTATACTTATTTCATACCTTTATTAAAAATAAAAAATCAAACATGTGTTAAAGACTAAAACAAGAGAATATGTAAAAAAATTATAAAATAATTTTATTGACTTAAATTGTAAATGTATTGATATTTAAGTTTTGAAAGAATCATTTATACTTATTTCATACCTTTTTTAAAAATAAAACATCAAATATATGTGTTAAACACTTAAACAAGAGAATATGCAAAAAAATAATGAATAATTTTATTGATTTAAATTGTAATGTATCGATATTCGAGTTTTTTTAAATATAATTTATTGATATCAAAATATGTTGTTTAATAAAAATTACAATGAAAAAAAGAAATAAAGAAAAATAAAAATTACAATAAAAATTACAATGATTTAATGGGTTGAATAATTTTATTGACTTAAATTGTAATGTATTGATATTTAAGTTTTTTTTTAAATATGAAAAACTAAAATACAATTTATGGATAGCAAAATATGTTGTTTAATAAAAATTACAATGAAAAACAGAAATAAAGAAAATCATTATTTTTATAAACAAAGATGGGTTAAAGTTATGAAAAATAAATCAAATTATGAAAATAACATAGAGCTACCTTTTTTAGAAACATGAAATCTAGTAGATGGATCCATGGCAAAAGCGCTAAATTTGCTTTGAACATTATATGATGAGTTGAAACATTTCAAGTGCAAGTCTTTGAATTAAAATGACATATACATATACTTATTACTTAGCTACTTATTGTATTTGTTTATCATTGTAACCTTCTAAAGGTGATTATGTTTACAAAATATCATTGAAAGAATCATTTATACTTATTTCATACCTTTTTTGAAAAATAAAAAATCAAACATGTGTTAAACACTAAAAACAAGAGAATATGTAAAAAAAATTATGAATAATTTTATTGACTTAAATTGTAATGTATTGATATTTAAGTTTTTTTATAAATATGAAAAACTAAAATACAATTTATGGATAGCAAAATGTGTTGTTTAAAAAAATTACAATGAAAAAAAGAAATAAAGAAAATAATAGTTTTTACAAAGATGGGTTAAAGTTATGAAAAATAAAACAAATAGTGAAAATAACATAGAGCTACTTTTATAGAAACATCAAACCTATTACATGGATACATGGCAATAGAGCTAAGTTTGCTATGAACATTATAGGATGGGTAGAAACACTCCAAATGCATGTCTTTGAATCAAAATGGCATATACATATACTTATTACGTAGCTAGTTATTGTATTTTTTTTTATCATAGTAGCCTTCTAAAGGTGACTATGTTAAGTACACCAAATCATCATTGAAAGAATCATTTATACTTATTTCATACCTTTTTTAAAAATAAAACATCAAATATATGTTTTAAACACTAAAACAAGAGAATATGCAAAAAAAATTATGAATAATTTTATTGATTTAAATTGTGATGTATTGATATTTGAGTTTTTTTAAATATAATTTATTGAAATCAAAATATGTTGTTTAATAAAACTATAATGAAAAAAAGAAATAAATAAAATGATAGTTTTTATAGACAAGATGGGTTAAAGTTATGAAAAATAAATCAAATTATGAAAATACCGTAGAGTTACATTTTTTAGAAAGATGAAATCTAGTAGATGGATCCATGGAAAAAGAGCTAAATTTGCTTTGAACATTATATGATGGGTTGAAACATTTCAAGTGCAAGTCTTTGAATTAAAATGACATATACATATACTTATTACTTAGCTACTTATTGTATTTGTTTATCATTGTCGCCTTCTAAAGGCGACTATGTTTAGAAAACATCATTGAAAGAATCATTTATACTTATTTCATACCTTTATTAAAAATAAAAAATCAAACATGTGTTAAAGACTAAAACAAGAGAATATGTAAAAAAATTATAAAATAATTTTATTGACTTTGTAAATGTATTGATATTTAAGTTTTGAAAGAATCATTTATACTTATTTCATACCTTTTTTAAAAATAAAACATCAAATATATGTGTTAAACACTTAAACAAGAGAATATGCAAAAAAAATAATGAATAATTTTATTGATTTAAATTGTAATGTATCGATATTCGAGTTTTTTTAAATATAATTTATTGATATCAAAATATGTTGTTTAATAAAACTTTAATGAAAAAAAGAAATAAATAAAATGATAGTTTTTATAGACAAGATGGGTTAAAGTTATGAAAAATAAATCAAATTATGAAAATACCGTAGAGTTACATTTTTAAAAAGATGAAATCTAGTAGATGGATCCATGGAAAAGAGCTAAATTTGCTTTGAACATTATATGATGGGTTGAAACATTTCAAGTGCAAGTCTTTGAATTAAAATGACATATACATATACTTATTACTTAGCTACTTATTGTATTTGTTTATCATTGTCGCCTTCTAAAGGCGACTATGTTTAGAAAACATCATTGAAAGAATCATTTATACTTATTCATACCTTTATTAAAAATAAAAAATCAAACATGTGTTAAAGACTAAAACATAGAATATGTAAAAAAATTATAAAATAATTTTATTGACTTAAATTGTAAATGTATTGATATTTAAGTTTTGAAAGAATCATTTATACTTATTTCATACCTTTTTAAAATAAAACATCAAATATATGTGTTAAACACTTAAACAAGAGAATATGCAAAAAAAATATGAATAATTTTATTGATTTAAATTGTAATGTATCGATATTCGAGTTTTTTTAAATATAATTTATTGATATCAAAATATGTTGTTTAATAAAAATTACAATGAAAAAAGAAATAAAGAAAAATAAAAATTACAAAAAAATTACAATGATTTAATGGGTGAATAATTTTATTGACTTAAATTGTAATGTATTGATATTTAAGTTTTTTTTTAAATATGAAAAACTAAAATACAATTTATGGATAGCAAAATATGTTGTTTAATAAAAATTACAATGAAAAACAGAAATAAAGAAAATCATTATTTTTATAAACAAAGATGGGTTAAAGTTATGAAAAATAAATCAAATTATGAAAATAACATAGAGCTACCTTTTTTAGAAACATGAAATCTAGTAGATGGATCCATGGCAAAAGCGCTAAATTTGCTTTGAACATTATATGATGAGTTGAAACATTTCAAGTGCAAGTCTTTGAATTAAAATGACATATACATATACTTATTACTTAGCTACTTATTGTATTTGTTTATCATTGTAACCTTCTAAAGGTGATTATGTTACAAAATATCATTGAAAGAATCATTTATACTTATTTCATACCTTTTTTGAAAAATAAAAAATCAAACATGTGTTAAACACTAAAAACAAGAGAATATGTAAAAAAAATATGAATAATTTTATTGACTTAAATTGTAATGTATTGATATTTAAGTTTTTTTTATAATATGAAAACTAAAATACAATTTATGGATAGCAAAATGTGTTGTTTAAAAAAATTACAATGAAAAAAAGAAATAAAGAAAATAATAGTTTTTACAAAGATGGGTTAAAGTTATGAAAAATAAAACAAATAGTGAAAATAACATAGAGCTACTTTTATAGAAACATTAAACCTATTACATGGATACATGGCAATAGAGCTAAGTTTGCTATGAACATTATAGGATGGGTAGAAACACTCCAAATGCATGTCTTTGAATCAAAATGGCATACACATATACTTATTACGTAGCTAGTTATTGTATTTTTTTTATCATAGTAGCCTTCTAAAGGTGACTATGTTAAGTACACCAAATCATCATTGAAAGAATCATTTATACTTATTTCATACCTTTTTTAAAAATAAAACATCAAATATATGTTTTAAACACTAAAACAAGAGAATATGCAAAAAAAATATGAATAATTTTATTGATTTAAATTGTGATGTATTGATATTTGAGTTTTTTTAAATATAATTTATTGAAATCAAAATATGTTGTTTAATAAAACTATAATGAAAAAAAGAAATAAATAAAATGATAGTTTTTATAGACAAGATGGGTTAAAGTTATGAAAAATAAATCAAATTATGAAAATACCGTAGAGTTACATTTTTAAAAAGATGAAATCTAGTAGATGGATCCATGGAAAAAGAGCTAAATTTGCTTTGAACATTATATGATGGGTTGAAACATTTCAAGTGCAAGTCTTTGAATTAAAATGACATATACATATACTTATTACTTAGCTACTTATTGTATTTGTTTATCATTGTCGCCTTCTAAAGGCGACTATGTTTAGAAAACATCATTGAAAGAATCATTTATACTTATTTCATACCTTTATTAAAAATAAAAAATCAAACATGTGTTAAAGACTAAAACAAGAGAATATGTAAAAAAATTATAAAATAATTTTATTGACTTAAATTGTAAATGTATTGATATTTAAGTTTTGAAAGAATCATTTATACTTATTTCATACCTTTTTTAAAAATAAAACATCAAATATATGTGTTAAACACTTAAACAAGAGAATATGCAAAAAAAATAATGAATAATTTTATTGATTTAAATTGTAATGTATCGATATTCGAGTTTTTTTAAATATAATTTATTGATATCAAAATATGTTGTTTAATAAAAATTACAATGAAAAAAAGAAATAAAGAAAAATAAAAATTACAATGATTTAATGGGTTGAATAATTTTATTGACTTAAATTGTAATGTATTGATATTTAAGTTTTTTTTAAATATGAAAAACTAAAATACAATTTATGGATAGCAAAATATGTTGTTTAATAAAATTACAATGAAAAACAGAAATAAAGAAAATCATTATTTTTATAAACAAAGATGGGTTAAAGTTATGAAAAATAAATCAAATTATGAAAATAACATAGAGCTACCTTTTTTAGAAACATGAAATCTAGTAGATGGATCCATGGCAAAAGCGCTAAATTTGCTTTGAACATTATATGATGAGTTGAAACATTTCAAGTGCAAGTCTTTGAATTAAAATGACATATACATATACTTATTACTTAGCTACTTATTGTATTTGTTTATCATTGTAACCTTCTAAAGGTGACTATGTTTACAAAACATCATTGAAAGAATCATTTATACTTATTTCATACCTTTTTTAAAAATAAAAAATCAAACATGTGTTAAACACTAAAACAAGAGAATATGTAAAAAAATTATAAATAATTTTATTGACTTAAATTGTAATGTATTGATATTTAAGTTTGAAAGAGAATCATTTATTTTATTTCATACCTTTTTTAAAAATAAAACATCAAATATATGTGTTAAACACTTAAACAAGAGAATATGCAAAAAAATAATGAATAATTTATTGATTTAAATTGTAATGTATCGATATTCGAGTTTTTTTAAATATAATTTATTGATATCAAAATATGTTGTTTAATAAAAATTACAATGAAAAAAGAAATAAAGAAAATAAAAATTACAATAAAAATTACAATGATTTAATGGGTTGAATAATTTTATTGACTTAAATTGTAATGTATTGATATTTAAGTTTTTTTTTAAATATGAAAAACTAAAATACAATTTATGATATCAAAATATGTTGTTTAATAAAATTACAATGAAAAACAGAAATAAAGAAAATCATATTTTTATAGACAAGATGGGTTAAAGTTATGAAAAATAAATCAAATTATGAAAATAACGTAGAGTTACATTTTTTAGAAACATGAAATCTAGTAGATGGATCCATGGCAAAAGAGCTAAATTTGCTTTGAACATTATATGATGGGTTGAAACATTTCAAGTGCAAGTCTTTGAATTAAAATGACATATACATATACTTATTACTTAGCTACTTATTGTATTTGTTTATCATTGTCGCCTTCTAAAGGCGACTATGTTTAGAAAACATCATTGAAAGAATCATTTATACTTATTTCATACCTTTATTAAAAATAAAAAATCAAACATGTGTTAAAGACTAAAACAAGAGAATATGTAAAAAAATTATAAAATAATTTTATTGACTTAAATTGTAAATGTATTGATATTTAAGTTTTGAAAGAATCATTTATACTTATTTCATACCTTTTTTAAAAATAAAACATCAAATATATGTGTTAAACACTTAAACAAGAGAATATGCAAAAAAAATAATGAATAATTTTATTGATTTAAATTGTAATGTATCGATATTCGAGTTTTTTTAAATATAATTTATTGATATCAAAATATGTTGTTTAATAAAAATTACAATGAAAAAAAGAAATAAAGAAAAATAAAAATTACAATAAAAATTACAATGATTTAATGGGTTGAATAATTTTATTGACTTAAATTGTAATGTATTGATATTTAAGTTTTTTTTTAAATATGAAAAACTAAAATACAATTTATGGATAGCAAAATATGTTGTTTAATAAAAATTACAATGAAAAACAGAAATAAAGAAAATCATTATTTTTATAAACAAAGATGGGTTAAAGTTATGAAAAATAAATCAAATTATGAAAATAACATAGAGCTACCTTTTTTAGAAACATGAAATCTAGTAGATGGATCCATGGCAAAAGCGCTAAATTTGCTTTGAACATTATATGATGAGTTGAAACATTTCAAGTGCAAGTCTTTGAATTAAAATGACATATACATATACTTATTACTTAGCTACTTATTGTATTTGTTTATCATTGTAACCTTCTAAAGGTGATTATGTTTACAAAATATCATTGAAAGAATCATTTATACTTATTTCATACCTTTATTAAAAATAAAAAATCAAACATGTGTTAAACACTAAAAACAAGAGAATATGTAAAAAAAATTATGAATAATTTTATTGACTTAAATTGTAATGTATTGATATTTAAGTTTTTTTTATAAATATGAAAAACTAAAATACAATTTATGGATAGCAAAATGTGTTGTTTAAAAAAATTACAATGAAAAAAAGAAATAAAGAAAATAATAGTTTTTACAAAGATGGGTTAAAGTTATGAAAAATAAAACAAATAGTGAAAATAACATAGAGCTACTTTTATAGAAACATTAAACCTATTACATGGATACATGGCAATAGAGCTAAGTTTGCTATGAACATTATAGGATGGGTAGAAACACTCCAAATGCATGTCTTTGAATCAAAATGGCATACACATATACTTATTACGTAGCTAGTTATTGTATTTTTTTTTTATCATAGTAGCCTTCTAAAGGTGACTATGTTAAGTACACCAAATCATCATTGAAAGAATCATTTATACTTATTTCATACCTTTTTAAAAATAAAACATCAAATATATGTTTTAAACACTAAAACAAGAGAATATGCAAAAAAAATTATGAATAATTTTATTGATTTAAATTGTGATGTATTGATATTTGAGTTTTTTTAAATATAATTTATTGAAATCAAAATATGTTGTTTAATAAAACTATAATGAAAAAAAGAAATAAATAAAATGATAGTTTTTATAGACAAGATGGGTTAAAGTTATGAAAAATAAATCAAATTATGAAAATACCGTAGAGTTACATTTTTAAAAAGATGAAATCTAGTAGATGGATCCATGGAAAAAGAGCTAAATTTGCTTTGAACATTATATGATGGGTTGAAACATTTCAAGTGCAAGTCTTTGAATTAAAATGACATATACATATACTTATTACTTAGCTACTTATTGTATTTGTTTATCATTGTCGCCTTCTAAAGGCGACTATGTTTAGAAAACATCATTGAAAGAATCATTTATACTTATTTCATACCTTTATTAAAAATAAAAAATCAAACATGTGTTAAAGACTAAAACAAGAGAATATGTAAAAAAATTATAAAATAATTTTATTGACTTAAATTGTAAATGTATTGATATTTAAGTTTTGAAAGAATCATTTATACTTATTTCATACCTTTTTTAAAAATAAAACATCAAATATATGTGTTAAACACTTAAACAAGAGAATATGCAAAAAAAATAATGAATAATTTTATTGATTTAAATTGTAATGTATCGATATTCGAGTTTTTTTAAATATAATTTATTGATATCAAAATATGTTGTTTAATAAAAATTACAATGAAAAAAAGAAATAAAGAAAAATAAAAATTACAATGATTTAATGGGTTGAATAATTTTATTGACTTAAATTGTAATGTATTGATATTTAAGTTTTTTTTTAAATATGAAAAACTAAAATACAATTTATGGATAGCAAAATATGTTGTTTAATAAAAATTACAATGAAAAACAGAAATAAAGAAAATCATTATTTTTATAAACAAAGATGGGTTAAAGTTATGAAAAATAAATCAAATTATGAAAATAACATAGAGCTACCTTTTTTAGAAACATGAAATCTAGTAGATGGATCCATGGCAAAAGCGCTAAATTTGCTTTGAACATTATATGATGAGTTGAAACATTTCAAGTGCAAGTCTTTGAATTAAAATGACATATACATATACTTATTACTTAGCTACTTATTGTATTTGTTTATCATTGTCGCCTTCTAAAGGCGACTATGTTTAGAAAACATCATTGAAAGAATCATTTATACTTATTTCATACCTTTATTAAAAATAAAAAATCAAACATGTGTTAAAGACTAAAACAAGAGAATATGTAAAAAAATTATAAAATAATTTTATTGACTTAAATTGTAAATGTATTGATATTTAAGTTTTGAAAGAATCATTTATACTTATTTCATACCTTTTTTAAAAATAAAACATCAAATATATGTGTTAAACACTTAAACAAGAGAATATGCAAAAAAAATAATGAATAATTTTATTGATTTAAATTGTAATGTATCGATATTCGAGTTTTTTTAAATATAATTTATTGATATCAAAATATGTTGTTTAATAAAAATTACAATGAAAAAAAGAAATAAAGAAAAATAAAAATTACAATAAAAATTACAATGATTTAATGGGTTGAATAATTTTATTGACTTAAATTGTAATGTATTGATATTTAAGTTTTTTTTTAAATATGAAAAACTAAAATACAATTTATGGATAGCAAAATATGTTGTTTAATAAAAATTACAATGAAAAACAGAAATAAAGAAAATCATTATTTTTATAAACAAAGATGGGTTAAAGTTATGAAAAATAAATCAAATTATGAAAATAACATAGAGCTACCTTTTTTAGAAACATGAAATCTAGTAGATGGATCCATGGCAAAAGCGCTAAATTTGCTTTGAACATTATATGATGAGTTGAAACATTTCAAGTGCAAGTCTTTGAATTAAAATGACATATACATATACTTATTACTTAGCTACTTATTGTATTTGTTTATCATTGTAACCTTCTAAAGGTGATTATGTTTACAAAATATCATTGAAAGAATCATTTATACTTATTTCATACCTTTTTTAAAAATAAAAAATCAAATACATGTGTTAAACACTAAAAACAAGAGAATATGTAAAAAAAATTATGAATAATTTTATTGACTTAAATTGTAATGTATTGATATTTAAGTTTTTTTATAAATATGAAAAACTAAAATACAATTTATGGATAGCAAAATGTGTTGTTTAAAAAAATTACAATGAAAAAAAGAAATAAAGAAAATAATAGTTTTTACAAAGATGGGTTAAAGTTATGAAAAATAAAACAAATAGTGAAAATAACATAGAGCTACTTTTATAGAAACATCAAACCTATTACATGGATACATGGCAATAGAGCTAAGTTTGCTATGAACATTATAGGATGGGTAGAAACACTCCAAATGCATGTCTTTGAATCAAAATGGCATACACATATACTTATTACGTAGCTAGTTATTGTATTTTTTTTTATCATAGTAGCCTTCTAAAGGTGACTATGTTAAGTACACCAAATCATCATTGAAAGAATCATTTATACTTATTTCATACCTTTTTTAAAAATAAAACATCAAATATATGTTTTAAACACTAAAACAAGAGAATATGCAAAAAAAATTATGAATAATTTTATTGATTTAAATTGTGATGTATTGATATTTGAGTTTTTTTAAATATAATTTATTGAAATCAAAATATGTTGTTTAATAAAACTATAATGAAAAAAAGAAATAAATAAAATGATAGTTTTTATAGACAAGATGGGTTAAAGTTATGAAAAATAAATCAAATTATGAAAATACCGTAGAGTTACATTTTTTAAAAAGATGAAATCTAGTAGATGGATCCATGGAAAAAGAGCTAAATTTGCTTTGAACATTATATGATGGGTTGAAACATTTCAAGTGCAAGTCTTTGAATTAAAATGACATATACATATACTTATTACTTAGCTACTTATTGTATTTGTTTATCATTGTCGCCTTCTAAAGGCGACTATGTTTAGAAAACATCATTGAAAGAATCATTTATACTTATTTCATACCTTTATTAAAAATAAAAAATCAAACATGTGTTAAAGACTAAAACAAGAGAATATGTAAAAAAAATTATAAAATAATTTTATTGACTTAAATTGTAAATGTATTGATATTTAAGTTTTGAAAGAATCATTTATACTTATTTCATACCTTTTTTAAAAATAAAACATCAAATATATGTGTTAAACACTTAAACAAGAGAATATGCAAAAAAAATAATGAATAATTTTATTGATTTAAATTGTAATGTATCGATATTCGAGTTTTTTTAAATATAATTTATTGATATCAAAATATGTTGTTTAATAAAAATTACAATGAAAAAAAGAAATAAAGAAAAATAAAAATTACAATAAAAATTACAATGATTTAATGGGTTGAATAATTTTATTGACTTAAATTGTAATGTATTGATATTTAAGTTTTTTTTTAAATATGAAAAACTAAAATACAATTTATGGATAGCAAAATATGTTGTTTAATAAAAATTACAATGAAAAACAGAAATAAAGAAAATCATTATTTTTATAAACAAAGATGGGTTAAAGTTATGAAAAATAAATCAAATTATGAAAATAACATAGAGCTACCTTTTTTAGAAACATGAAATCTAGTAGATGGATCCATGGCAAAAGCGCTAAATTTGCTTTGAACATTATATGATGAGTTGAAACATTTCAAGTGCAAGTCTTTGAATTAAAATGACATATACATATACTTATTACTTAGCTACTTATTGTATTTGTTTATCATTGTAACCTTCTAAAGGTGATTATGTTTACAAAATATCATTGAAAGAATCATTTATACTTATTTCATACCTTTTTTGAAAAATAAAAAATCAAACATGTGTTAAACACTAAAAACAAGAGAATATGTAAAAAAAATTATGAATAATTTTATTGACTTAAATTGTAATGTATTGATATTTAAGTTTTTTTTATAAATATGAAAAACTAAAATACAATTTATGGATAGCAAAATGTGTTGTTTAAAAAAATTACAATGAAAAAAAGAAATAAAGAAAATAATAGTTTTTACAAAGATGGGTTAAAGTTATGAAAAATAAAACAAATAGTGAAAATAACATAGAGCTACTTTTATAGAAACATCAAACCTATTACATGGATACATGGCAATAGAGCTAAGTTTGCTATGAACATTATAGGATGGGTAGAAACACTCCAAATGCATGTCTTTGAATCAAAATGGCATACACATATACTTATTACGTAGCTAGTTATTGTATTTTTTTTTATCATAGTAGCCTTCTAAAGGTGACTATGTTAAGTACACCAAATCATCATTGAAAGAATCATTTATACTTATTTCATACCTTTTTTAAAAATAAAACATCAAATATATGTTTTAAACACTAAAACAAGAGAATATGCAAAAAAAATTATGAATAATTTTATTGATTTAAATTGTGATGTATTGATATTTGAGTTTTTTTAAATATAATTTATTGAAATCAAAATATGTTGTTTAATAAAACTATAATGAAAAAAAGAAATAAATAAAATGATAGTTTTTATAGACAAGATGGGTTAAAGTTATGAAAAATAAATCAAATTATGAAAATACCGTAGAGTTACATTTTTTAAAAAGATGAAATCTAGTAGATGGATCCATGGAAAAAGAGCTAAATTTGCTTTGAACATTATATGATGGGTTGAAACATTTCAAGTGCAAGTCTTTGAATTAAAATGACATATACATATACTTATTACTTAGCTACTTATTGTATTTGTTTATCATTGTCGCCTTCTAAAGGCGACTATGTTTAGAAAACATCATTGAAAGAATCATTTATACTTATTTCATACCTTTATTAAAAATAAAAAATCAAACATGTGTTAAAGACTAAAACAAGAGAATATGTAAAAAAATTATAAAATAATTTTATTGACTTAAATTGTAAATGTATTGATATTTAAGTTTTGAAAGAATCATTTATACTTATTTCATACCTTTTTTAAAAATAAAACATCAAATATATGTGTTAAACACTTAAACAAGAGAATATGCAAAAAAAATAATGAATAATTTTATTGATTTAAATTGTAATGTATCGATATTCGAGTTTTTTTAAATAATTTATTGATATCAAAATATGTTGTTTAATAAAAATTACAATGAAAAAAAGAAATAAAGAAAAATAAAAATTACAATAAAAATTACAATGATTTAATGGGTTGAATAATTTTATTGACTTAAATTGTAATGTATTGATATTTAAGTTTTTTTTTAAATATGAAAAACTAAAATACAATTTATGGATAGCAAAATATGTTGTTTAATAAAAATTACAATGAAAAACAGAAATAAAGAAAATCATTATTTTTATAAACAAAGATGGGTTAAAGTTATGAAAAATAAATCAAATTATGAAAATAACATAGAGCTACCTTTTTTAGAAACATGAAATCTAGTAGATGGATCCATGGCAAAAGCGCTAAATTTGCTTTGAACATTATATGATGAGTTGAAACATTTCAAGTGCAAGTCTTTGAATTAAAATGACATATACATATACTTATTACTTAGCTACTTATTGTATTTGTTTATCATTGTAACCTTCTAAAGGTGATTATGTTTACAAAATATCATTGAAAGAATCATTTATACTTATTTCATACCTTTTTTGAAAAATAAAAAATCAAACATGTGTTAAACACTAAAAACAAGAGAATATGTAAAAAAAATTATGAATAATTTTATTGACTTAAATTGTAATGTATTGATATTTAAGTTTTTTTTATAAATATGAAAAACTAAAATACAATTTATGGATAGCAAAATGTGTTGTTTAAAAAAATTACAATGAAAAAAAGAAATAAAGAAAATAATAGTTTTTACAAAGATGGGTTAAAGTTATGAAAAATAAAACAAATAGTGAAAATAACATAGAGCTACTTTTATAGAAACATCAAACCTATTACATGGATACATGGCAATAGAGCTAAGTTTGCTATGAACATTATAGGATGGGTAGAAACACTCCAAATGCATGTCTTTGAATCAAAATGGCATACACATATACTTATTACGTAGCTAGTTATTGTATTTTTTTTTATCATAGTAGCCTTCTAAAGGTGACTATGTTAAGTACACCAAATCATCATTGAAAGAATCATTTATACTTATTTCATACCTTTTTTAAAAATAAAACATCAAATATATGTTTTAAACACTAAAACAAGAGAATATGCAAAAAAAATTATGAATAATTTTATTGATTTAAATTGTGATGTATTGATATTTGAGTTTTTTTAAATATAATTTATTGAAATCAAAATATGTTGTTTAATAAAACTATAATGAAAAAAAGAAATAAATAAAATGATAGTTTTTATAGACAAGATGGGTTAAAGTTATGAAAAATAAATCAAATTATGAAAATACCGTAGAGTTACATTTTTTAAAAAGATGAAATCTAGTAGATGGATCCATGGAAAAAGAGCTAAATTTGCTTTGAACATTATATGATGGGTTGAAACATTTCAAGTGCAAGTCTTTGAATTAAAATGACATATACATATACTTATTACTTAGCTACTTATTGTATTTGTTTATCATTGTCGCCTTCTAAAGGCGACTATGTTTAGAAAACATCATTGAAAGAATCATTTATACTTATTTCATACCTTTATTAAAAATAAAAAATCAAACATGTGTTAAAGACTAAAACAAGAGAATATGTAAAAAAATTATAAAATAATTTTATTGACTTAAATTGTAAATGTATTGATATTTAAGTTTTGAAAGAATCATTTATACTTATTTCATACCTTTTTTAAAAATAAAACATCAAATATATGTGTTAAACACTTAAACAAGAGAATATGCAAAAAAATAATGAATAATTTTATTGATTTAAATTGTAATGTATCGATATTCGAGTTTTTTTAAATATAATTTATTGATATCAAAATATGTTGTTTAATAAAAATTACAATGAAAAAAAGAAATAAAGAAAAATAAAAATTACAATGATTTAATGGGTTGAATAATTTTATTGACTTAAATTGTAATGTATTGATATTTAAGTTTTTTTTTAAATATGAAAAACTAAAATACAATTTATGGATAGCAAAATATGTTGTTTAATAAAAATTACAATGAAAAACAGAAATAAAGAAAATCATTATTTTTATAAACAAAGATGGGTTAAAGTTATGAAAAATAAATCAAATTATGAAAATAACATAGAGCTACCTTTTTTAGAAACATGAAATCTAGTAGATGGATCCATGGCAAAAGCGCTAAATTTGCTTTGAACATTATATGATGAGTTGAAACATTTCAAGTGCAAGTCTTTGAATTAAAATGACATATACATATACTTATTACTTAGCTACTTATTGTATTTGTTTATCATTGTAACCTTCTAAAGGTGATTATGTTTACAAAATATCATTGAAAGAATCATTTATACTTATTTCATACCTTTTTTGAAAAATAAAAAATCAAACATGTGTTAAACACTAAAAACAAGAGAATATGTAAAAAAAATTATGAATAATTTTATTGACTTAAATTGTAATGTATTGATATTTAAGTTTTTTTTATAAATATGAAAAACTAAAATACAATTTATGGATAGCAAAATGTGTTGTTTAAAAAAATTACAATGAAAAAAAGAAATAAAGAAAATAATAGTTTTTACAAAGATGGGTTAAAGTTATGAAAAATAAAACAAATAGTGAAAATAACATAGAGCTACTTTTATAGAAACATCAAACCTATTACATGGATACATGGCAATAGAGCTAAGTTTGCTATGAACATTATAGGATGGGTAGAAACACTCCAAATGCATGTCTTTGAATCAAAATGGCATATACATATACTTATTACGTAGCTAGTTATTGTATTTTTTTTTTATCATAGTAGCCTTCTAAAGGTGACTATGTTAAGTACACCAAATCATCATTGAAAGAATCATTTATACTTATTTCATACCTTTTTTAAAAATAAAACATCAAATATATGTTTTAAACACTAAAACAAGAGAATATGCAAAAAAATTATGAATAATTTTATTGATTTAAATTGTGATGTATTGATATTTGAGTTTTTTTAAATATAATTTATTGAAATCAAAATATGTTGTTTAATAAAACTATAATGAAAAAAAGAAATAAATAAAATGATAGTTTTTATAGACAAGATGGGTTAAAGTTATGAAAAATAAATCAAATTATGAAAATACCGTAGAGTTACATTTTTTAGAAAGATGAAATCTAGTAGATGGATCCATGGAAAAAGAGCTAAATTTGCTTTGAACATTATATGATGGGTTGAAACATTTCAAGTGCAAGTCTTTGAATTAAAATGACATATACATATACTTATTACTTAGCTACTTATTGTATTTGTTTATCATTGTCGCCTTCTAAAGGCGACTATGTTTAGAAAACATCATTGAAAGAATCATTTATACTTATTTCATACCTTTATTAAAAATAAAAAATCAAACATGTGTTAAAGACTAAAACAAGAGAATATGTAAAAAAAATATAAAATAATTTATTGACTTAAATTGTAAATGTATTGATATTTAAGTTTTGAAAGAATCATTTATACTTATTTCATACCTTTTTTAAAAATAAAACATCAAATATATGTGTTAAACACTTAAACAAGAGAATATGCAAAAAAAATAATGAATAATTTTATTGATTTAAATTGTAATGTATCGATATTCGAGTTTTTTTAAATATAATTTATTGATATCAAAATATGTTGTTTAATAAAAATTACAATGAAAAAAAGAAATAAAGAAAAATAAAAATTACAATGATTTAATGGGTTGAATAATTTTATTGACTTAAATTGTAATGTATTGATATTTAAGTTTTTTTTTAAATATGAAAAACTAAAATACAATTTATGGATAGCAAAATATGTTGTTTAATAAAAATTACAATGAAAAACAGAAATAAAGAAAATCATTATTTTTATAACAAAGATGGGTTAAAGTTATGAAAAATAAATCAAATTATGAAAATAACATAGAGCTACCTTTTTTAGAAACATGAAATCTAGTAGATGGATCCATGGCAAAAGCGCTAAATTTGCTTTGAACATTATATGATGAGTTGAAACATTTCAAGTGCAAGTCTTTGAATTAAAATGACATATACATATACTTATTACTTAGCTACTTATTGTATTTGTTTATCATTGTCGCCTTCTAAAGGTGATTATGTTTAGAAAACATCATTGAAAGAATCATTTATACTTATTTCATACCTTTTTTAAAAATAAAAAATCAAACATGTGTTAAACACTAAAACAAGAGAATATGTAAAAAAATTATAAAATAATTTTATTGACTTAAATTGTAAATGTATTGATATTTAAGTTTTGAAAGAATCATTTATACTTATTTCATACCTTTTTTAAAAATAAAACATCAAATATATGTGTTAAAACACTTAAACAAGAGAATATGCAAAAAAATATAATGAATAATTTTATTGATTTAAATTGTAATGTATCGATATTCGAGTTTTTTAAATATAATTTATTGATATCAAAATATGTTGTTTAATAAAAATTCAATGAAAAAAAGAAATAAAGAAAAATAAAAAATTACAATAAAAATACAATGATTTAATGGGTTGAATAATTTTATTGACTTAAATTGTAATGTATTGATATTTAAGTTTTTTTTTAAATATGAAAAACTAAATACAATTTATGGATAGCAAAATATGTTGTTTAATAAAAATTACAATGAAAAACAGAAATAAAGAAAATCATTTTTATAAACAAAGATGGGTTAAAGTTATGAAAATAAATCAAATTATGAAAATAACATAGAGCTACCTTTTTTAGAAACATGAAATCTAGTAGATGGATCCATGGCAAAAGCGCTAAATTTGCTTTGAACATTATATGATGAGTTGAAACATTTCAAGTGCAAGTCTTTGAATTAAAATGACATATACATATACTTATTACTTAGCTACTTATTGTATTTGTTTATCATTGTCGCCTTCTAAAGGCGACTATGTTTAGAAAACATCATTGAAAGAATCATTTATACTTATTTCATACCTTTATTAAAAATAAAAAATCAAACATGTGTTAAACACTAAAAACAAGAGAATATGTAAAAAAAATTATGAATAATTTTATTGACTTAAATTGTAATGTATTGATATTTAAGTTTTTTTTATAAATATGAAAAACTAAAATACAATTTATGGATAGCAAAATGTGTTGTTTAAAAAAATTACAATGAAAAAAAGAAATAAAGAAAATAATAGTTTTTACAAAGATGGGTTAAAGTTATGAAAAATAAAACAAATAGTGAAAATAACATAGAGCTACTTTTATAGAAACATTAAACCTATTACATGGATACATGGCAATAGAGCTAAGTTTGCTATGAACATTATAGGATGGGTAGAAACACTCCAAATGCATGTCTTTGAATCAAAATGGCATACACATATACTTATTACGTAGCTAGTTATTGTATTTTTTTTATCATAGTAGCCTTCTAAAGGTGACTATGTTAAGTACACCAAATCATCATTGAAAGAATCATTTATACTTATTTCATACCTTTTTTAAAAATAAAACATCAAATATATGTTTTAAACACTAAAACAAGAGAATATGCAAAAAAAATTATGAATAATTTTATTGATTTAAATTGTGATGTATTGATTTTGAGTTTTTTTAAATATAATTTATTGAAATCAAAATATGTTGTTTAATAAAACTATAATGAAAAAAGAAATAAATAAAATGATAGTTTTTATAGACAAGATGGGTTAAAGTTATGAAAAATAAATCAAATTATGAAATACCGTAGAGTTACATTTTTTAAAAGATGAAATCTAGTAGATGGATCCATGGAAAAAGAGCTAAATTTGCTTTGAACATTATATGATGGGTTGAAACATTTCAAGTGCAAGTCTTTGAATAAAATGACATATACATATACTTATTACTTAGCTACTTATTGTATTTGTTTATCATTGTCGCCTTCTAAAGGCGTCTATGTTTAGAAAACATCATTGAAAGAATCATTTATACTTATTTCATACCTTTATTAAAAATAAAAAATCAAACATGTGTTAAAGACTAAAACAATAGAATATGTAAAAAAATTATAAAATAATTTTATTGACTTAAATTGTAAATGTATTGATATTTAAGTTTTGAAAGAATCATTTATACTTATTTCATACCTTTTTTAAAAATAAAACATCAAATATATGTGTTAAACACTTAAACAAGAGAATATGCAAAAAAAATAATGAATAATTTTATTGATTTAAATTGTAATGTATCGATATTCGAGTTTTTTTAAATATAATTTATTGATATCAAAATATGTTGTTTAATAAAAATTACAATGAAAAAAAGAAATAAAGAAAAATAAAATTACAATAAAAATTACAATGATTTAATGGGTTGAATAATTTTATTGACTTAAATTGTAATGTATTGATATTTAAGTTTTTTTTTAAATATGAAAAACTAAAATACAATTTATGGATAGCAAAATATGTTGTTTAATAAAAATTACAATGAAAAACAGAAATAAAGAAAATCATTATTTTTATAAACAAAGATGGGTTAAAGTTATGAAAAATAAATCAAATTATGAAAATAACATAGAGCTACCTTTTTTAGAAACATGAAATCTAGTAGATGGATCCATGGCAAAAGCGCTAAATTTGCTTTGAACATTATATGATGAGTTGAAACATTTCAAGTGCAAGTCTTGAATTAAAATGACATATACATATACTTATTACTTAGCTACTTATTGTATTTGTTTATCATTGTAACCTTCTAAAGGTGATTATGTTTACAAAATATCATTGAAAGAATCATTTATACTTATTTCATACCTTTTTTGAAAAATAAAAAATCAAACATGTGTTAAACACTAAAAAACAAGAGAATATGTAAAAAAAATTATGAATAATTTTATTGACTTAAATTGTAATGTATTGATATTTAAGTTTTTTTTTATAAATATGAAAAACTAAAATACAATTTATGGATAGCAAAATGTGTTGTTTAAAAAAATTACAATGAAAAAAAGAAATAAAGAAAATAATAGTTTTTACAAAGATGGGTTAAAGTTATGAAAAATAAAACAAATAGTGAAAATAACATAGAGCTACTTTTATAGAAACATTAAACCTATTACATGGATACATGGCAATAGAGCTAAGTTTGCTATGAACATTATAGGATGGGTAGAAACACTCCAAATGCATGTCTTTGAATCAAAATGGCATACACATTACTTATTACGTAGCTAGTTATTGTATTTTTTTTTATCATAGTAGCCTTCTAAAGGTGACTATGTTAAGTACACCAAATCATCATTGAAGAATCATTATACTTATTTCATACCTTTTTTAAAAATAAAACATCAAATATATGTTTTAAACACGAAAACAAGAGAATATGCAAAAAAAATTATGAATAATTTTATTGATTTAAATTGTGATGTATTGATATTTGAGTTTTTTAAATATAATTTATTGAAATCAAAATATGGTTTAATAAAACTATAATGAAAAAAAGAAATAAATAAAATGATAGTTTTTATAGACAAGATGGGTTAAAGTTATGAAAAATAAATCAATTATGAAAATACCGTAGAGTTACATTTTGAAAAAGATGAAATCTAGTAGATGGATCCATGGAAAAAGAGCTAAATTGCTTTGAACATTATATGATGGGTTGAAACATTTCAAGTGCAAGTCTTTGAATTAAAATGACATATACATATACTTATTACTTAGCTACTTATTGTATTTGTTTATCATTGTCGCCTTCTAAGGCGACTATGTTTAGAAAACATCATTGAAAGAATCATTTATACTTATTTCATACCTTTATTAAAAATAAAAAATCAAACATGTGTTAAAGACTAAAACAAGAGAATATGTAAAAAAATATAAAATAATTTTATTGACTTAAATTGTAAATGTATTGATATTTAAGTTTTGAAAGAATCATTTATACTTATTTCATACCTTTTTTAAAAATAAAACATCAAATATATGTGTTAAACACTTAACCAGAGAATATGCAAAAAAAATAATGAATAATTTTATTGATTTAAATTGTAATGTATCGATATTCGAGTTTTTTTAAATATATTTATTGATATCAAAATATGTTGTTTAATAAAAATTACAATGAAAAAAAGAATAAAGAAAATCAAAATTACAATAAAAATTACAATGATTTAATGGGTTGAATAATTTTATTGACTTAAATTGTAATGTATTGATATTTAAGTTTTTTTTTAAATATGAAAAACTAAAATACAATTTATGGATAGCCAAATATGTTGTTTAATAAAATTACAATGAAAAACAGAAATAAAGAAAATCATTATTTTTATAAACAAAGATGGGTTAAAGTTATGAAAAATAAATCAAATTATGAAAATAACATAGAGCTACCTTTTTTAGAAACATGAAATCTAGTAGATGGATCCATGGCAAAGCGCTAAATTTGCTTTGAACATTATATGATGAGTTGAAACATTTCAAGTGCAAGTCTTTGAATTAAAATGACATATACATATACTTATTACTTAGCTACTTATTGTATTTGTTTATCATTGTAACCTTCTAAAGGTGATTATGTTTACAAAATATCATTGAAAGAATCATTTATACTTATTTCATACCTTTTTTGAAAAATAAAAAATCAAACATGTGTTAAACACTAAAAACAAGAGAATATGTAAAAAAATTATGAATAATTTTATTGACTTAAATTGTAATGTATTGATATTTAAGTTTTTTTATAAATATGAAAAACTAAAATACAATTTATGGATAGCAAAATGTGTTGTTTAAAAAATTACAATGAAAAAAAGAAATAAAGAAAATAATAGTTTTTACAAAGATGGGTTAAAGTTATGAAAAATAAAACAAATAGTGAAAATAACATAGAGCTACTTTTATAGAAACATTAAACCTATGTACATGGATACATGGCAATAGAGCTAAGTTTGCTATGAACATTATAGGATGGGTAGAAACACTCCAAATGCATGTCTTTGAATCAAAATGGCATATACATATACTTATTACGTAGCTAGTTATTGTATTTTTTTTTTATCATAGTAGCCTTCTAAAGGTGACTATGTTAAGTACACCAAATCATCATTGAAAGAATCATTTATACTTATTTCATACCTTTTTTAAAAATAAAACATCAAATATATGTTTTAAACACTAAAACAAGAGAATATGCAAAAAAAATTATGAATAATTTTATTGATTTAAATTGTGATGTATTGATATTTGAGTTTTTTTAAATATAATTTATTGAAATCAAAATATGTTGTTTAATAAAACTATAATGAAAAAAAGAAATAAATAAAATGATAGTTTTTATAGACAAGATGGGTTAAAGTTATGAAAAATAAATCAAATTATGAAAATACCGTAGAGTTACATTTTTTAGAAAAGATGAAATCTAGTAGATGGATCCATGGAAAAAGAGCTAAATTTGCTTTGAACATTATATGATGGGTTGAAACATTTCAAGTGCAAGTCTTTGAATTAAAATGACATATACATATACTTATTACTTAGCTACTTATTGTATTTGTTTATCATTGTCGCCTTCTAAAGGCGACTATGTTTAGAAAACATCATTGAAAGAATCATTTATACTTATTTCATACCTTTATTAAAAATAAAAATCAAACATGTGTTAAAGACTAAAACAAGAGAATATGTAAAAAAATTATAAAATAATTTTATTGACTTAATTGTAAATGTATTGATATTTAAGTTTTGAAAGAATCATTTATACTTATTTCATACCTTTTTTAAAAATAAAACATCAAATATATGTGTTAAACACTTAAACAAGAGAATATGCAAAAAAAATAATGAATAATTTTATTGATTTAAATTGTAATGTATCGATATTCGAGTTTTTTTAAATATAATTTATTGATATCAAAATATGTTGTTTAATAAAAATTACAATGAAAAAAAGAAATAAAGAAAAATAAAAATTACAATAAAAATTACAATGATTTAATGGGTTGAATAATTTTATTGACTTAAATTGTAATGTATTGATATTTAAGTTTTTTTTTTAATATGAAAAACTAAAATACAATTTATGGATAGCAAAATATGTTGTTTAATAAAAATTACAATGAAAAACAGAAATAAAGAAAATCATTATTTTTATAAACAAAGATGGGTTAAAGTTATGAAAAATAAATCAAATTATGAAAATAACATAGAGCTACCTTTTTTAGAAACATGAAATCTAGTAGATGGATCCATGGCAAAAGCGCTAAATTTGCTTTGAACATTATATGATGAGTTGAAACATTTCAAGTGCAAGTCTTTGAATTAAAATGACATATACATATACTTATTACTTAGCTACTTATTGTATTTGTTTATCATTGTAACCTTCTAAAGGTGATTATGTTTACAAAATATCATTGAAAGAATCATTTATACTTATTTCATACCTTTTTTGAAAAATAAAAAATCAAACATGTGTTAAACACTAAAAACAAGAGAATATGTAAAAAAAATTATGAATAATTTTATTGACTTAAATTGTAATGTATTGATATTTAAGTTTTTTTTGTAAATATGAAAAACTAAAATACAATTTATGGATAGCAAAATGTGTTGTTAAAAAAATTACAATGAAAAAAAGAAATAAAGAAAATAATAGTTTTTACAAAGATGGGTTAAAGTTATGAAAAATAAAACAAATAGTGAAAATAACATAGAGCTACTTTTATAGAAACATTAAACCTATTACATGGATACATGGCAATAGAGCTAAGTTTGCTATGAACATTATAGGATGGGTAGAAACACTCCAATGCATGTCTTTGAATCAAAATGGCATATACATATACTTATTACGTAGCTAGTTATTGTATTTTTTTTTATCATAGTAGCCTTCTAAAGGTGACTATGTTAAGTACACCAAATCATCATTGAAAGAATCATTTATACTTATTTCATACCTTTTTTAAAAATAAAACATCAAATATATGTTTTAAACACTAAAACAAGAGAATATGCAAAAAAAATTATGAATAATTTTATTGATTTAAATTGTGATGTATTGATATTTGAGTTTTTTTAAATATAATTTATTGAAATCAAAATATGTTGTTTAATAAAACTATAATGAAAAAAGAAATAAATAAAATGATAGTTTTTATAGACAAGATGGGTTAAAGTTATGAAAAATAAATCAAATTATGAAAATACCGTAGAGTTACATTTTTTAGAAAGATGAAATCTAGTAGATGGATCCATGGAAAAAGAGCTAAATTTGCTTTGAACATTATATGATGGGTTGAAACATTTCAAGTGCAAGTCTTTGAATTAAAATGACATATACATATACTTATTACTTAGCTACTTATTGTATTTGTTTATCATTGTCGCCTTCTAAAGGCGACTATGTTTAGAAAACATCATTGAAAGAATCATTTATACTTATTTCATACCTTTATTAAAAATAAAAAATCAAACATGTGTTAAAGACTAAAACAAGAGAATATGTAAAAAATTATAAAATAATTCTATTGACTTAAATTGTAAATGTATTGATATTTAAGTTTTGAAAGAATCATTTATACTTATTTCATACCTTTTTTAAAAATAAAACATCAAATATATGTGTTAAACACTTAAACAAGAGAATATGCAAAAAAATAATGAATAATTTTATTGATTTAAATTGTAATGTATCGATATTCGAGTTTTTTTTAATATAATTTATTGATATCAAAATATGTTGTTTAATAAAAATTACAATGAAAAAAAGAATAAAGAAAAATAAAAATTACAATAAAAATTACAATGATTTAATGGGTTGAATAATTTTATTGACTTAAATTGTAATGTATTGATATTTAAGTTTTTTTTTTAATATGAAAAACTAAAATACAATTTATGGATAGCAAAATATGTTGTTTAATAAAAATTACAATGAAAAACAGAAATAAAGAAAATCATTATTTTTATAAACAAAGATGGGTTAAAGTTATGAAAAATAAATCAAATTATGAAAATAACATAGAGCTACCTTTTTTAGAAACATGAAATCTAGTAGATGGATCCATGGCAAAAGCGCTAAATTTGCTTTGAACATTATATGATGAGTTGAAACATTTCAAGTGCAAGTCTTTGAATTAAAATGACATATACATATACTTATTACTTAGCTACTTATTGTATTTGTTTATCATTGTAACCTTCTAAAGGTGATTATGTTTACAAAATATCATTGAAAGAATCATTTATACTTATTTCATACCTTTTTTGAAAAATAAAAAATCAACATGTGTTAAACACTAAAACAAGAGAATATGTAAAAAAAATTATGAATAATTTATTGACTTAAATTGTAATGTATTGATATTTAAGTTTTTTTGTAAATATGAAAAACTAAAATACAATTATGGATAGCAAAATGTGTTGTTTAAAAAAATTACAATGAAAAAAGAAATAAAGAAAATAATAGTTTTTACAAAGATGGGTTAAAGTTATGAAAAATAAAACAAATAGTGAAATAACATAGAGCT